>NW_020259998.1:0-4506 GCF_003255815.1 Theropithecus gelada
CTTTCTGAGAAACTTCTTTGTGTTCTGTGAATTCGTCTCACAGAGTTTCAGCTTTCCCCTCAGGAAGCCTTTTGCTAAGACTGTTCTTGTGAAATTTGCAAAGTGATATTTGGAAGCCCATAGAGGGCTACGGTAAAAAAAGAAAAATCCTCAGATGAAAATTGGAAAGAAGCATTCTGAGAAACAGCTTAGTGTTCTGTTAATTCATCTCTCAGAGTTACAGTTTTCCCCTCAAGAAGCCGTTCGCTAAGCTTGTTCTTTTGGAGTTCGCAAAGTGATATTTGGAAGCCCATAGAGGGCTATGGTGAAAAAGAAACTATCCTCAGAAAAATACTTGAAAGAAACTTTCTGAGAAACTGCGTTGTGATGTGTGACTTCCACTTACAGACTTACAGCTGTATTTCGTATATCTGTTTCCTAGCCTTATTTCTGTGGAATCTGAAAACTGATATTTTGGATCCCTTTGAAGTCTATAGGGCCAAAGGAAATATCCTCTGATAACAAAGAGAAAGAAGCTTTCTGAGAAACTTCTTTCTCTTCTGTGAAATCTTCTCACTGAGTTACAGCTTTCCCCTCAAGATGCCTTTCGCTAAGACTGTTCTTGTGGAATTTACAAAGAGATATTTGGAAGCCAATGGATGACTTTGTTGAAAAAGGAAATATCCTCAGATGAAAACTGCTAAGAAGCTTTCTGAGAAACTGCTTAGTGTTCTGTTAATTCATCTCACAGAGTTACAGCTTTCCCCTCAAGAAGCCGTTCGCTAAGCCTGTTCTCGTGGAATTTGCAAAGTGATATTTGGAATCCCATAGAGCTCTATGGTGAAAAACAAAATATCATCAGAGAAAAACTGGAAAGAAGCTTTCTGAGAAACTGCTTTGTGATGTGTGACTTCCACTCACAGAGTTACATCATTATTTCATGGAGCTGTTTGCTATCCTTATTTCTGTGGAATCTGAGAATGGATATTTCAGATCCCTTTGAGGACTATAGGGCCAAAGCAAATATCCTCCGATAAGAAAGAGAAAGAAGCTTTCAGAGAAACTTCTTTGTGTTCTGTGAAATAATCTCGCAGAGTTACAGCTTTACCCTCAAGAAGCCTTCGCTAAGACTGTTCTTCTGGAATTTGCAAATTGATATTTGGAAGCCCAGGGAGGGCTATGGTAAAAAAGGAAAAATCCTACGATGAAAACTGCAAAGAAACTTTCTGAGAAACTGCTTAGTGTTCTGTTAATTCATCTCACAGAGTTACAGCTTTCCCTTAAAGAAGCCTTTCGCTAAGCCTCTTCTTGTGGAATTTACAAAGTGATTTTTGGAAGGCTGTAGAAGGCTATGGTTAAAAAGAAAATATCCTCAGAGATACACTGGAAAGAAGCTTTCTGAGAAACTGTTTTTTGATGTGTGACTTCTACTCACAGAGTTGCAGCTGCGTTTTGTGGATCTTTTTGCTAGCCTTATTTCTGTGGAATCTGAGAACTGATATTTCGAATCCCTTTGAAGACTATACGGCGAAAGGAAATATCCTTTGATAACAAAGAGAAAGAAGCTTTCTGAGAAACTTCTTTGTGTTCTGTGAAATCATCTCACAGAGTTACAGTTTTCCCCTCAAGAAGCTTTTCGCTACACCTGTTCTTGTGGAATTTGCAAAGTGATATTTGGAAGACCATGGAGGGATATGGTGAAAAAGGAAATATCTTCAGATGAAAACTGGAAAGAAGCTTTCTGAGAAACTACTCTCTGTTCTGTGAATTCATCTCACAGAGTTAGAGCTTTCCCCTCCAGAAGCCGTTCGCTAAGACTCTTCTTGTGGAATTTGCAAAGGGATATTTGAAAGCCCTTAGAGGCCTATGGTGAAAAAGAAAATAAACTCAGATAAAAACTGGAAAGAAGCTTTCTGAGAAACTGCTTTGTGATGTGTGACTTCCACTCACTGAGTTACAGCTGTATTTCGTGGAGCTGTTTGCTTGCCTTATTTCTGTGGAATCTGAGAACTGATATTTCGGATCCCTTGAAAGCTTATAGGGCCAAAGCAAATATCCTCTGATCAAAATGAGAAAGAAGCTTTCTGAGAAACTTCTGTGTGTTCTGTGAATTCATCTCACAGAGTTACAGCTTTCCCCTCATGAAGCCTTTCGCTAAGACTGTTCTTGTGGAATTTACAAAGTGATGTCTGGAAGCCCATGGAGGGCTATGTTGAAAAGGGAAATATCCCCAGATAAAACTGGAAAGAAGCTTTCTGAGAAACTGCTCTGTGTTCTATGAATTCACCTCACAGATTTACAGCTTTCCCCTCCAGATGCCGTTCGTTAAGACTTTTCTTGCGGAATTTGCAAAGGGATATTTGGAATCCCATAGAGGCCTATGGTGAAAAAGAAAATATCCTCAGATGAAAACTGGAAAGAAACTTTCTGAGAAATTTCTTTGTGATGTGGGACTTTCACTCACTGAGTTACAGCTGTATTTCTTGGAGCTGTTTCCTAGCCTTATTTCTGTGGAATGTGAGAACTGCTATTTCGGATCCCTTTGAAGACTATAGGGTCAAAGCAAATATCCTCTGATCAAAATGAGAAAGAATCTTTCTGAGAAACTTCCTTGTGATCTGTCAATTCATCTCATGGAGTTACTGCTTTCCCCTCAGGAAGCCTTTCGCTAAGACTGTTCTTGTGGAATTTGCAAAGTGATATTTGGAAGCCCATGGAGGGCTATGGTTAAAAGGGAATTATCCTCAGATAAAAATTTGAAAGAAGCTTTCTGAGAAACTGCTTTGTAATGTGTGACTTCCACTCACTGAGTTACAGCTGTATTTCGTGGATCTGTTTGCTAGCCTTATTTCTGTTGAATCTGAGAACTGATATTTTGGATCAATTGGAAGACTATAGGACCAAAGGAAATATCCTCCGATCAAAATGAGAAAGAAGCTTTCTGAGAAACTTCCTTGTGATCTCTGGATTCATCTCATAGAGTTACAGCTTTCCCTTTAAGAAGCCTTTCGCTAAGACTGTTCTTGTGGAATTTGCAAAGGGATATTTGGAAGTCCATAGAGGCCTATGGTGAAAAATAAAATATCGTCAGATGAAAAGTGGAAAGAAGCTTTCTGAGAAACTGCATTGTGATGTGGGACTTTCACTCAGTGAGTTACAGCTGTATTTCGTGGAGCTGTTTGCTAGTCTTATTTCTGTGTAATCTGAGAACGGATATTTCAGATCGCTTTGAAGACTATAGGGTTAAAGCAAATATCCTCCGATCAAAGTGAGAAAGAAGCTTTTTAACAAACTTCCTTGTGATCTGTGAATTCTTCTCACGGAGTTACAGGTTTCCCTCAGGAAGCCTTTCGCTAAGACATTTCTTGTGGAATTTTCAATGTGATATTTGGAAGCCCATGGAGGAATATGGTGAAAAGGGAAATATTCTCAGATAAAAACTGGGAAGAAGCTTTCTGAGAAACTGCTCTGTGTACTGTGAGTTCACCTCACAGAGTTACAGCTTTCCCCTCCAGAACCCGTTTGCCTAGACTGTGCTTGTGGAATTTGCAAAGGGATATTTGGAAGCCCAGAGAGGCCTATGATGAAAAAGAAAATATCCTCAGATGAAAACTGGAAAGAAGATTTCTGAGAAACTGCTCTGTGATGTGTGACTTCAACTCACTGAGGTACAGCTGTATTTCATGGAGCTGTTTGCTAGCCTTATTCCTGTGGTATCTGAGAACTGATATTTCGGATCCCTTGAAAGGCTATAGGGCCAAAGCAAATATCCTACGATCAAAATGAGAAGAAGCTTTCTGAGAAACTTATTTGTGATCTGTGAATTCATCTCACAGAGTTACAGCATTCCCCTCATGAAGCCTCTCGCTAAGACTGTTCTTGTGGAATTTGCAAACTGATATTTGGAAGCCCATGGAGGGCTATGGTGAAAAGGAAGATATCCTCAGATACAACTTGGAAAGAAGCTTTCAGAGATACTCCTTTGTGATCTGTGAATTCATCTCACAGAGTTACAGCTTTCCCCTACAGAAGTCGTTCGCTAAGACTGTTCTTGAGGAATTTGCAAAGTGATGTTTGGAAGCCCATGGAGGGCTATGTTGAAAAGGGAAATATCCCCAGATATAAACTGGAAAGAAGGTTTCTGAGAAACTTCTCTGTGTTCTGTGAATTAATCTCACAGATTAACAGCTTTCCCATCCAGAAGCCATTCGCTAAGTCTGTTCTTGCGGAATTTGCAAAGGGATATTTGGAAACCCCTAGAGGCCTATGGTGAAAAAGAAAATATCCTCAGATGAAAACTGGAAAGAAGCTTTCCGAGAAACTGCATTGTGATGTGGGACTTTCACTCACTGAGTTACAGCTGTATTTCGTGGAGCTGTTTGCTCGCCTTATTTCTGTGTCATCTGAGAACTGATATTTCGGATCCCTCTGCGGAGTATAGGGCCAAAGGTAATATCCTCTGATAACAAATAGAAAGAAGCTTTCTGAGAAACTTCTTTGTGTTCTGTGAATTCGTCTCACAGAGTT
>NW_020259999.1:0-4505 GCF_003255815.1 Theropithecus gelada
ATTCCCCATAATGAAAGCTTAAGAAGGTTCCCCTTAACAATATCCGGGCTTTACCCAGTCCTAGGTGGTTCCCCTTCTTGTTCTCCCCTACTCACCCGTGCGAACCCTGCTCACTGCGCCACTTATTGGGGTCCGTGCCGGGGGTGGTGGAGAATGAACAGACACAAAAGACAAAGACAAACAGAGAACATGGCGGCCGCACTCAGAGCCTCTGCCTCACTTTATTTATATTCCATAAACCTCACGTCAGCAGAAAGAACACAATGCAAAACAAACTTTCTTTACCCAGATGTAACCTTTTACTCAGTTCCTTGTCTTTATGCTCTTCTTTATCTGCCCGCCTTCTTGGCACCTACGGGAGTTCATTAAAAGTTCAATTGGAGAGACTGTCCTTGAGCCCTATCTATTCTTAGCATACTGTTTTCAAAGGCCCCTGCATTTCCCCCTTTTTGTTTTGCCTCAATCCTAAAAAGGTAGCCCATATTTGTTTCTGTGTTTTTTTTTTGTTTTTGGAGGCGACAGAGGGAGCATCGAATCACCAAGAGAAGTAGACCCAATCCGAGTGTCCAAAGCAATATACTTTCAGAGATTGTAGAAATCCATGTTTTAACTCATTTTATGAGGCCAGTATCATCCTGATACTGGGTTCCATGGGTTAAAGGCAGCAAGGCATTGACCCAGCTCCTGTAGGGTTGTGGTTCAGGACAACACATGTAATTGTTGTTGAAATGCTTCGGAAACGTTCTGAGTGAGCTCTTGGATGTCTAAACTAATATTTTTATGGCCTATTAATAATTTTCGGATTTTGGTCCAATTCTGAGAGATATTAAAAGGCACAGGCGTTATACAAAATTGAGTGGAGTTCCAATCACATTGTAATGTTATCCGAGTACTGAGGACAGTGAGCTGATCTCCAAACCATGTCAATGCTTGCTCCATGTTGTCTAATCTTTCAGCAAGTTGAGAATCAATGTTTCGTTGTTGAAGCCATAACCCGTGAGATTGTTCCCGACATTGCTGCACAAATTCAGCATTTTGTATGTTTTGATGAAGAGCGAGCCCTGCTACGGCCGCAGTGGAGGCGATGGTGACAAGGCTCATCACCGAGGCAATTATAAGTCGAAGGGCACGGCGGGCTCGCTGGAGAGAAGTCCAAATATAAGTCTCAAGAGGTGATGCCCCCCACGGTCACATAAGGTTAACAGGTAGCCAAATTTCTTTACGAGCCCTGAGGATATAAATATCTCTAGTAAAGTTGTGTCACCAGGAATGATTGAGGCAAGACAAAAATGTACACGTACCTGTATAATTAACAATCTCCATATTATTATCTCATGTCAAATTCTCCGCTAATAATAGGTAGGGCTTATGGACACAAGCAATAATATATCAGGAGGTATTCCAATATAACTGAATATGAAAGGAGTTATTTGGGTTAGAAAGATTAAGGGACATATTCCCCACAAAAGTGCTAATGGCATCG
This sequence comes from Theropithecus gelada, assembly GCF_003255815.1. Lineage (NCBI taxonomy): Eukaryota > Metazoa > Chordata > Mammalia > Primates > Cercopithecidae > Theropithecus > Theropithecus gelada. Next base: position 1,484 of record NW_020259999.1, read on the forward strand.
CCTGCAGCTAACAACTTCCAAAGATGACTCTGTACTTGTAAAAAGTGTCTAAGATGAGGCATAGGTGGCGACAGGCCTCCTTCACGCCATACCAAGGTTTCATTACCATCAGCAGCAATACTTTTATGTACCCCGTGCCATTTCAAAGGTATGTGACTAAATTTTGTTTGAAAATCACTGTGCACACTCCAATCAGTTATTTGCATCCCATTGTATTCTAATAAAATCTGGGGTTTAGTTTCCTGACATTGTTGCCACTCCAGCACCTCAATATTAGGGGAAACCTCTGGGTTAGGACAAAAAGGTAAAGAACTAGGAATAGTCTCATTACTATATACAGTATGATTATACTGAAAGCTTCTAGTTACAATAATAACAGTATTGGCAGCCACATGACTATGATTATAGCGAACAGCCCAGGCTTCATGCAATTTTCGGAGACAATGAGGACTATTTCCCATGCATATTGGAAGTCCTTCCACTCCAAATTGGTATGTGTTGTTTATGATTCCCGTTTCCCATTCTGTGTTGTCCTTGTCTATATAGGGGGACAGCATCCAAGTAGTGTCATTGGTGAAAACCTTAATTTCCGCCTCTCCCCAGGCGACTCCCTGATACAAGGGTGGAAAGGGAATGTAAGTCCAATATTCATACAAAGCCTCACTAAGGGAAATAAGTCCCCTGCCGAGGCACATCCAACAAAGGAAGAAATGCATGCTGAATCCAGTTTTCTTTTCAACAGGGTTTCAATCGTCTTGTAGGAAACCACTCAGGCCCGCTCCTTGTAAGGACAAGAGCATAGCCCTGTCCCTGTTTTAGAACTTGCCCTTGAACATACTTACCTTATTCATTAGGATACCAAACCCTTAAATTGTCAGCGGGGACTATCACCGAGGGAGGTGAGGAAAGATGGGTTACGGCAGCGGAGTTTTGCAATTGTCTCCATTGATTCAAAAAATTTAAGGTAAAAAGAACCTTCAGAATCTGGTTTCTGGGGGACTCATTTCCCCCTTTTTGTTTTTGCAGTTGAGTTTTTAAGGTTAAATTTGCACGCTCAATGATGGCTTGACCTTGACTTTTGCCCGGGATACCAGTGATATGTTGAATATTGTATTGCTGTAAGAAAACTTGTAATTTATGAGAGACATAGGCAGGGGCATCATCAGTTTTAAGTATAAGAGGAATGCCCATGATGGTGAAACAAGCTAAGAGATGTGTAATAACAGAATCAGCTTTCTCAGATGGCAACGGAGTGGCCCAATGAAAATGAGAAAAGGTATCAATGGTATGATGAACATACTTTAATCATCCAAAAGAAGGGACATGTGTGACATCCATTTGCCAAATCTGATTAACTTGAGTACCTCGTGGATTAACCCCAGGATGGAAGGATGGAATGCTCAAAGGAGCACAGGAAGGACAAGCTCGAATAAGAGAACGAGCTTGTTTATGAGTTAAATGAAACTGTCGTTGAAGGCCAGAACTATTAGTGTGATGTAGAGCATGTTCTTGTTCTGCAGCCTGCAGGTGGCCAATTAAAAGCGAATCAATCTGAGTATTACCATGAACTAATGGTCCAGGAAGTTGAGAATGAGAACGAAGATGAGTGATGAATAAAGGAGCTCGATGTTGGCTCAAAGTAGAGGATAACAAAGAAAAGAGTTTTTGAAGAGAAGAAGTAGCACAAAGAGGTAAAGTGGTCTGAGAAATATAAGAAGTAACATAAACGGCGTATTGAGAATCACTAACAATATTACAACTAGTAGTAGGGAAATCAAGTAAGACCATGAGAATAGCAAACAATTCTCCCTGTTGCACCGAGGGATAAGGATAAACTGTAACTCGAGATTGATGAACACTCCAATATCCAGCCTTACCATTGCTACTAGCATCAGTAAAAAAGGTAGGACCTTGAACAGGAAATACAGAAATTGGTGAAAAAGGCAACACAGAATGTTGCCTAAAAAATGAAAAGATCAGAGACTTAGGATATTGGGTAGAAAATTGTCCAACAAATGAAGCGCAAGCAACTTGCCAAGAATCAGAAATTGCAAGAAGATAAGTGATCTGACTATGAGTGAATTGAGAAATAATTAAGGAAGGATCTCCTCCCCAAAGTTGTCGACAACGATGCCATCCTTTGATGATCAGTTCAGCTAAATGGTCGATATAAGTAGTCAAGCGTTTAGATGTTTTATTGGACAAAAAGATCCATTCTAGCAGCCGATTGGTTTGATGAATCATTCCTGTAGGAGAATGTAAAGTATGAAATAAAAAAAGGGAAAGGGGAACGTCGGGAAGGATATAATGTAAATGGGCCTTTTGAAGTTGCTCTTCTACAAGCTGGAGTTCCTGTAAAGCCAAAGGAGTTAAATGACGTGAGCTGTCCAAGTGACTGTCTCCTTCTAGAATAGAAAAAAGATGCTGTAACTGATATGTTGGTATTCCTAAAACAGGACACATCCAATTAATGTCTCCTAAAAGCTTTTGAAAATCATTTAATGTTTTTAAATGATCACGTCGAATTTGAACTTTTGGGGGTTGAATATTTCGTGCTTTCAAGGTATAACCTAAATATTGAATAGGAAAATCTACTTGAAATTTTTCTGGGGCAATATTAAGTGAGTAGAAAGAAAGCTGAGTTTGTAATGATGCAAAAGCATCTTGCTGCTTTTCTCTGGTGGGTGCAGCAAGAAGAATGTCACCTATATAATGATATAAAAGAACAGAAGGATGACGCTTTCGAACAGGATCCAAGGCCCGATGGACAAATTTTTGACACAAGGTAGGGCTGTTTAACATACCTCGAGGTAAAACTTTCCATTGGTATTGAGAAAGTGGCTGAGAATTATTAAAAACAGGGACAGAGAAGGCAAAACGCTCACAATCCTTTTGATCTAAAGGAATAGAAAAAAAAAAATCCTTTAAATCAATAACCATGAGCCCCCAATCTTGAGGAATTATAGAAGGATTAGGAAGGCCAGGTTGTAAGGATCCCATGGGTTGAATACATGCATTAATA
>NW_020260000.1:0-3572 GCF_003255815.1 Theropithecus gelada
ACTGTCTTAGCGAAAGGCTTCCTGAGGGGAAAGCTGTAACTCTTTGAGATGATTTCACAGAACACAAAGAAGTTTCTCAGAAAGCTTCTTTCTCTTTGTTATCGGAGGATATTTCCTTTGCAACTACAGTATTCAAAGGGATCCGAAATATCTGTTCTCAGATTCCACAGAAATAAGGCTAGCAAAGAGATCCACGAAATACAGATGTAACTCTGTGAGATGAATTAACACAACACTAAGCAGTTTCTCAGAAAGCTTCTTTCCAAATTTCATCGGAGGATAATTCCTTTTTCAGCATAGCCATCTAGGGGCTTCCAAATATCACTTTGCTTTTCCACAAGAACTGTCTTAGCTAAAGGCTTCTTGAGGGGAAAGCTGTAACTCTGTGAGATGATTTCACAGAACACAAAGAAGTTTCTCAGAAAGCTTCTTTCTCTTTTTTATCGGATGATATTTCCCTTGGCCCTATATACTTCAAAGGGATCCGAAATATCTGTTCTGAGATTCCACAGAAATAAGGCTAACAAAGATATCCACGAAATACAGATGTAACTCTGTGAGTGGAAGTCACACATCACAGAGCAGTTTCTCAGAAAGCTTGTTTCCAGATTTCATCTGATGATTTTTCCTTTTTCATCATAGCCCTCTATGGGCTTCCAAATATCACTTTGCCAATTCCACAAGAACTGTCTTAGGGAAAGGCTTCCTGAGGGGAAAGCTGTAACTCTGTGAGATGATTTCACAGAACACAAACAAGTTTCTCAAAAAGCTTCTTTCTCTTTTTTGTCGGAGGATACTTCCTTTTGCTCTGTAGTCTTCAAAGAGATCCGAAATATCTGGTCTCAGATTCCACAGAAATAAGGCTAGCCAAGAGATCCACGAAATATAAATGTAACTCGAGGAGATGAATTAACAGAACACTAAGCATTTTCTCAGAAAGCTTCTTTCCAGATTACATTTGAGGATATTTCCCTTTTCACCATAGCCCTCTATGGGCTTCCAAATATCACATTGCCAATTCCACAAGAACTCTCTTAGCGAAAGGATTCTTGAGGGGAAAGCTGTAACTCTGTGAGATGATTTCACAGAACACAAAGAAGTTTCTGAGAAAGCTTCTTTCTCTTTTTTAATGGAGGATATTTCTTATGGCTCTAGAGTCTTCAAAGGGATCCGACATATCTCTTCTCAGATTCCACAGAAATAATGCTAGCCAAGAGATCCACAAAATACAGTTGTAACTCTGTGAGATGCATTAGCAGAACACTAATCAGTTTCTCAGAAAGCATCTCTCCGGATTTCATCTGAGGATATTTCCTTTTTCACCATAGACCTCTATGGGCTTCCAAATATCACTTTGCCAATTCCACAAGAACTGTCTTAGCGAAAGGCTTCTTGAGGTGAATGCTGTAACTCTGTGAGATGATTTCACAGAACACAAAGAAGTTTCTCAGAAAGCTTCTTTCTCTTTGTTATCGGAGGATATTTCCTTTGGCCCTGTAGTCTTCAAAGGGATCCGAAATATCTGTTCTCAGATTCCACAGAAAGAAGGCTAGCAAAGAGATCCACGAAATACAGAAGTAAGTCTGTGAGACGAATTAACAGAACACTAAGCAGTTTCTCAGAAAGCTTCTTTCCAGATTTCATCTGAGGATATTTCCTTTCTCAGCATAGCCCTCTATGGACTTCCAAATATCACTTTACCAATTCCCCAAGACCGGTCTTAGCGAAAGGCTTCTTGAGGGGAAATCTGTAACTCTGTGAGATGGTTTCACAGAATACAAAGAAGTTTCTCAGAAAGCTTCCTTCTCTTTGTTATCGGAGATTATTTCCTTTGGCCCTATAGTCTTCAAAGGGATCCGAAATATCTCTTCTCAGATTCCACAGAAATAAGCCTAGCAAGGAGATCCACGAAATACATTTATAGCTCTGTGAGATGAATTAACAGAACACTAAGCAGTTTCTCAGAAAGCTTCTTTCCAGATTTCATCGGAGGATATTTCCTTTTTCACCATAGCCCTCTATGGGCTTCCAAACATCACTTTGCCAATTCCGCAAGAACTGTCTTAGCGAAAGGCTTCTTGAGGGGAAAGCTGTAACTCTGTGAGATGATTTCACAGAACACAAAGAAGTTTCTCAGAAAGCTTCTTTCTCTTTGTTATCATAGTATATTTCCTTTGGCCCTATAGTCTTCAAAGGAATACGAAATATCTGTTCTCAGATTCCACAGAAACAAGGCTAACAAGGAGATCCACGAAATACAGATGTAACTCTGTGAGAAGAATTAACAGAACACTAAGCAGTTTCTCTGAAAGCTTCCTTCCCGATTTCATCTGAGGATATTTCCTTATTCACCATAGCCCTCTATGGGCTTTCAAATATCACTTTGCCAATTCCACAAGAACTGTCTTAGCGAAAGACTTCTTGAGGGGAAGCTGTAACTCTGTGAGATGATTTCACACAACACAAAGAAGTTTCTCAGAAAGCTTCTTTCTCTTTGTTATCGGAGGATATTCCCTTTCGCCCTATAGTCTTCAAAGGGATCCCAAGTATCTGTTCTCAGATTCCAGAGAAAAAAGGCTGGCAAAGAGAACCAGGACATACAGATGTAACTCTGTGAGATGAATTAACAGAACACCAAGCAGTTTCTCAGAAAGCTTCTTTCCAGGTTTCATCTGAGGATATTTCCTTTTTCACCGTAGCCATCTATGGGCTTCCAAGTATCACTTTGCGAATTCCACAAGAACTGCCTTAGCGAAAGGCTTCTTGAGGGGAAGAAAGCTGTAACTCTGTGAGATGATTTCACAGTACACAAAGAAGTTTCTCAGAAAGCTTCTTTCTCTTTGTTAACCGAGGATATTTCCTTTGGTCCTATAGTCTTCAAAGGGATCCGAAATATCTGTTCTCAGACCCCACAGAAATAAGCCTAGCAAAAGATCCACGAAATACAGATGTAACTCTGTGAGATGAATTAACAGAACACAAAGCAGTTTCTCAGAAAGCTTCTTTCCAGATTTCATCTGAGGAAGAACTGTCTTAGCGAAAGGCTTCTTGAGGGGAAAGCTGTAAATCTGTGAGATGATTTCACAGAACAAAAAGAAGTTTCTCAGAAAGCTTCTTTCTCTTTGTTATCGGAGGACATTTCCTTTGGACCTATAGTCTTCAAAGGGATCCGAAATATCTCTTCTCAGATTCCACAGAAATAAGGCTAGCAAAGAGATCCCCGAAATACAGATGTAACTCTGTGAGATGAATTAACAGAACACTAAGCAGTTTCTCAGAAAGCTTCTTTCCAGATTTCATCTGAGGATATTTCCTTTTTCACCGTTGCACTCTATGGGCTTCAAATATCACTTTGCCAATTCCACAAGAACTGTCTTAGCGAAAGGCTTCTTGAGGGGAAAGCTGTAACTCTGTGAGATGATTTCACAGAACACAAAGAAGTTTCTCAGAAAGCCTCTTTCTCTTTGTTATCAGAGGATATTTCCTTTGGCCCTATAGTCTTCAAAGGGATCCGAAATATCTGTTCTCAGATTCCACAGAAATAAGGCTAGCAAAGAGATCCACGAAATACA
>NW_020260000.1:3582-4434 GCF_003255815.1 Theropithecus gelada
CTCAGATTCCACAGAAATAAGGCTAGCAAAGAGATCCACGAAATACAGATGTAACTCTGTGAGATGAATTAACAGAACACTAAGCAGTTTCTCAGAAAGCTTCATTCCAGATTTCATCTGAGGAAGAACTGTCTTAGCGAAAGGCTTCTGGAGGGAAAAGCTGTAAATCTATGAGATTATTTCACAGAACACAAAGAAGTTTCTCAGAAAGCTTCTCACCAGAATTCATCTGAGGATATTTCCTTTTTCACCATAGCCCTCTATGGGCTTGCAAATATCACTTTGCCAATTCCACAAGAACTGTCTTAGCGAAAGTCTTCATGAGGGGAAAGCTGTAACTCTGTGAGATGATTTCACAGAACACAAAGAAGTTTCTCAGAAAGCTTCTTTCTCTTTGTTATGGGAGGATATTTCCTTTGGACCTATAGTCTTCAAAGGGATCCGAAATATCTGTTCTCAGATTCCACAGAAATAAGTCTAGCAAAGAGATACAGGAAATACAGATGTAACTGTGTGAGATGAATTAACGGAACACTAAGCAGTTTCTCAGAAAGCTTCTTTCAAGATTTCATCTGAGGACATTTCCTTTTTCACTGTTGTCGTCTATGGGCTTCCAAATATCACTTTGCCAATTCCACAAGAACTGTCTTCGCGAAAGGCTTCTTCAGGGAAAAGCTGTAACTCTGTGAGATTATGTCACAGAACACAAAGAAGTTTTTCAGAAATCTTCTTTGTATTTGTTATCGCATTATATTTACTTTGGCCCTCTAGTCCTCAAAGGGATCCGAAATATCTGTTCTGAGATTCCACAGAAATAAGGCTAGCAAAGAGATCCACGAAATACAGATGTAA
>NW_020260001.1:0-4500 GCF_003255815.1 Theropithecus gelada
AACTCTACGGGCTTCTAAATATCACTTTGCCAATTCCACAAGAAGTGTCTTAGCGAAAGGCTTCTTGAGGGGAAAGCTGTAACTCTGTGAGATGATTTCACAGAACACAAAGAAGTTTCTCAGAAAGCTTCTTTCTCTTTCTTATCGGAGGATATTTCCTTTGCCCCTGTAGTCTTCAAAGGGATCCGAAATATCTGTTCTCTGATTGCACAGAAATAAGGCTACCAAAGAGATCCACGAAATACAGATGCAACTTTGTGAGATGAATTAACAGAACACTAATCAGTTTGTCAGAAAGCTTCTTTCCAAATTTCATCGGAGGATATATTCTTTTTCACCATAGAACTCTATGGGCTTCCAAATATCACTGTGCCAATTCCACAAGAACTGTCTTGGCGAAAGGCTTCTTGAAGGGAAAGCTGTATCTGTGTGAGATGATTTCACAGAACACAAAGAAGTTGCTCAGAAAGCTTCTTTCTCTTTGTTATCGGAGGATATTACCTTCGGCTCTATAGTCTTCAAAGGGATCCGAATTATCTGTTCTCAGATTCCACAGAAATAAGGCTAGCAAAGAGATCCACGAAATACACATGTAACTCTGTGAGATGAAATAACAGAACACTAAGCAGTTTCTCAGAAAGCTTCTTTCCAGATTTCATCGGAGGACATTTAGCTTTTCACCATAGACCTCTCTGGGCTTCCAAATATCACTTTACCAATTCCACAAGAACTGTCTTAGCGAATGGCTTCTTTAGGGGAAAGCTGTAACTCTAAGAGATGATTTCACAGAACACAAAGAAGTTTCCCAGAAAGCTTCTTTCTCTTTTTTATCGGAGGATATTTCCTTTGGCCCTATAGTCTTCAAAGGGATCCGAAATATCTGTTCTCAGATTCCACAGAAATAAGGCTAGGAAAGAGTTCCACGAAATACAGATGTAACTCTATGAGTGGAAGTCACACATCACAGAGCTGTTTCTCAGAAAGCTTCTTTCCAGATTTCATCGGAGGATATTTCCATTTTCAGCATAGCCCTCTATGGGCTTCCAAATATCACTTTGCCAATTCCACAAGAACTGTCTTAGCGAAAGGTTTCTTCAGGGGAAAGCTGTAACTCTGTGAGATGATTTCACAGAACACAAAGAAGTTTCTCAGAAAGCTTCTTTCTCTTTCTTATCGGAGGATATTTCCTTTGGCCCTATGGTCTTCAAAGGGAAACGAAATATCTGTTCTCAGATACCACAGAAATAAGGCTAGCAAAGAGATCCACGAAATGCAGATGTAACTCTGTGGAGATGCATTAACAGAACACTAAGCAGTTTCTCAGAAAGCTTCTTTCCACATTTCATCTGAGGATATTTCCTTTTTCACTATAGCCCTCTAAGGGCTTCCCAATATGACTTTGCCAATTCCACAAGAACTGTCTTAGCGAAAGGCTTCTTCTGGGGAAAGCTGTAACTCTGTGAGATGATTTCACAGAACACGAAGAAGTTTCTCAGAAAGCTTCTTTCTATTTCTTTTCGGAGGATATTTCCTTTGGCCCTATAGTCTTCAAAGGGATCCGAAATATGTGTTCTCAGATGCCATAGAAATAAGGCTACCAAAGAGATCCACGAAATACAGATGTAACTCTGTGAGACGAATTAACAGAACACTAAGCAGTTTCTCAGAAAGCTTCCTTGCAGATTTCCTCGGAGGATATTTCCTTTTCCACCATAGAACTCTATGGGCTTCCAAATATCACTTTGCCAATTCCACAAGAACTGTGTTAGCGAAAGGCTTCTTGCGGGGAAAGTTGTAACTCTGTGAGATGATTTCACAGAACACAAAGAAGTTTCTCAGAAAGCTTCTTTCCCTTGTTATCGGAGGGTATTTCCTTTGGCCCTATAGTCTTCAAAGGGATCCGAAATATCTGTTTTCAGATTCCACAGAAATAAGGCTAGCAAAGAGATCCACGAAATACAGATGTAACCCTGTGAGACGAATGAACAGAACACTAAGCAGTTTCTCAGAAAGCTTTCTTCCAGCTTTCATCGGAGGATATTTCCTTTATCACAATAGCCCTCTATGGGCTTCCAAATATCACTTTGCCAATTCCACAAGAACAGTCTTAGCGAAAAGCTTCTTGAGGGGAAAGCTGTAACTCTGTGAGATGATTTCACAGAACATAAAGAAGTTTCCAGAAAGCTTCTTTCTCTTTCTTATCGGAGGATATTACCTTTGGCCCTACAGTCTTCAAAGGGATCCGAATTATCTGTTCTCAGATTCCACAGAAATAAGGCTAGCAAATAGATCCACGAAATACAGATGTAACACTGTGAGATGAATTAATAGAACACTAAGCAGTCTCTCATAAAACTTTTTTCCAGATTTCATCGGAGCATATTTCCTTTTTCACCATAGCCCTCTATGGGCTTCCAAATATCATTTTGCCAATTCCACAAGAACTGTCTTAGCGAAAGTCATCTTGAGGGGAAAGCTGTAACTCTGAGAGATGATTTCACAGAACACAAAGAAGTTTCTCAGAAAGCTTCTTTCCCTTGTTATCGGAGGGTATTTCCTTTGGCCCTATAGTCTTCAAAGGGATCCGAAATATCTGTTCTCAGATTCCACAGAAAAAAGGCTAGCAAAGATATCCACGAAATACAGATGTAACTGTGTGAGATGAATTAACAGAACACTAAGCAGTTTCTCAGAAAGCTTCTTCCCGGATTTCATCGGTGGATATTTCCTTTTTCAGCATAGCCCTCCAGGGGTTCCAAGTATCACTTTGCCAATTCCACAAGAACTGTCTTAGCGAAAGGCTTCTTGAGGGGAAACCTGTAACTCAGTGAGATGATTTCACAGAACACCAAGAAGTTTCTCAGAAAGCTTCTTTCTCTTTGTTATCGGAGGATATTTCCTTTGGCCCTATAGTCTTCAAAGGGATCCGAAATATCTGTTCTCAAATTCCACAGAAATAAGGCTAGCAAAGACAACCACGAAATACAGATGTAACTCTGTGAGATGAATTAACAGAACACTAAGCAGTTTCTCAGAAAGCTTCCTTCCAGATTTCATCGAAGGATATTTCCTTTTTCACCATAGCCCTCTATGGCTTCCAAATATCACTTTGCCAATTCCACAAGAACTGTCTTAGCGAAAGGCTTCTTGAGGGAAAGCTGTAACTCTGTGATATGATTTTACAGAACACAAAGAAGTTTCTCAGAAAGCTTCTTTCTCTTTCTTATCAGATTATATTTACTTTGGCCTTCTAGTCTTCAGAGGGATCCGAAATATCTTTTCTCAGATTCCCCAGAAAAAAAGCTAGAAAAGAGATCCACGAAATACAGATGTAACTCTGTGAGATGAATTAACAGTACACTAAGCAGTTTCTCAGAAAGCTTCTTTCCAGATTTCATCTTAGGATATTTCCTTTTTCACCATAGCCCTCTATGGGCTTCCAAATATCACTTTGCCAATTCCACAAGAACTGGCTTCGCGAAAGGCTTCTTGAGGGGAAAGCTGTAACTCTGTGAGATGATTTCAGAGAACACAAAGAAATTTCTCAGAAAGCTTCTTTCTCTTTGTTATCGGAGGATATTTCCGTTGGCCCTATAGTCTTCAAAGGGATCGGAAATATCTGTTCTCAGATTCCACAGAAATAAGGCTAGAAAAGAGATCCACGAAATATAGATGTAACTCTGCGAGACGAATTAACAGAACAGTAAGCAGTTTCTCAGAAAGCTTCTTTCCAGATTTAATGGGAGGATATTTCCTTTTCCACCATAGCCTTCTATGGGCTTCCAAATATCACTTTGCCAATTCCACAAGAACTGTCTTAGCGAAAGGCTTCTGGAGGGGAAAGCTGTAACTCTGTGAGATGATTTCACAGAACATAAGGAAGTTTCCAGAAAGCTTCTTTCTCTTTCTTATTGGAGGATATTTCCTTTGGCCCTACAGTCCTCAAAGGCATCAGAAATATCTGTTCTCATATTCCACAGAAATAAGGCTAGCAAAGAGATCCACGAAATACAGATTTAGCTCTCTGAGATGAATTAACAGAACACTAAGCAGTTTCCCAGAAAGCTTCTTTCCAGATTTCATCGGAGGATATTCCTTTTTCACCATAGCCCTCTACGGGCTTCCAAATATCACTTTGCCAATTCCACAAGAACTGTCTTAGCGAAAGGCTTCTTGACGGGAAAGCTGTAACTCTGTGAGATGATTTCACAGAACACAAAGACGTTTCTCAGAAAGCTTCTTTCTCTTTGTTATCGGAGGATATTTCCTTTGGCCCTATAGTCTTCAAAGGGATCCGAAATATCTGTTCTCAGATTCCAGAGAAATAAAGCTAGCAAAGAGATCAACGAAATACAGATGTAACTCTGTGAGATGAATTAGCAGAACACTAAGCAGTTTCTCAGAAAAGTTCTTTACAGATTTCATCTGAGGATATTTCCTTTTTCACCATAGCCCTCTATGTTCTTCGAAATATCACTTTGGCAATCCCACAAGAACTGT
>NW_020260002.1:0-9734 GCF_003255815.1 Theropithecus gelada
AGAATAGGGGAAAACAAGCCTACCCATGGAGGAAGTGTCTATCCCTGTGAGGATGAACGTCTGGCCCTTCCATGATGAGGCTCAGTGTGGTCACTGCGTCACTTAGTGGCTATTTGATCACCTAAAGAAATAGCGTCCTAGCAGGGCTCATCAGGGCCTGTCATGGCCCTCTAATCGTGACAAGCTGCATATTCAGAGGCAGCAGCAGTTAGATCAGCCTTGGTTGGTGGGAGTCAGTGCTGTGCTGGGCCCATTGTAGCCTCCAAATATGAGGCCACCTATAGATCCAGCAGCACTGACTTATACCTGCCAAGGCAGTGGAATGACCTGGCATGATAGGCAAGTGAAGGGAGCTAGTGTGGTTCCTGTATGCACGCACCCATCCTGCCAGGTCTGAGCGACCCACAGTGAAGGCTGGCTAACTTGCATTTGTCCACTTGGTTGTTCACTGACACCTCATGGGCAGGTATTTTCTGCGTGGATGGGGTGTTAACCTGGGATTCAGGGTCAATCCACATGGACCATTTCCATCTCATGATGGACACTGTTGGGCCCATCCAATCTACGACTCTGTAGATCACACAGAAACCAATTGATATAAGCAGTTGGAATCACGTGATTCTCGATGTCCCATGGTCAAGAATTCTATCTGATCAGGGCTGGTAACACTAATGTTGCTTCTGGAAGGAGGCATATGTCTCTGCTGTGGATGACATGATCTTACTCCAGAATCCAAGGTCCTCCACTGTGACTTTCCCCTGATGCTTGGTTCAGCTCCATCCCGCATCTTTCCCCACCCCTGCCACCTCCAGCACCAGCAGGACTGAGGGACGGCGACTGCCTGTGCCACAGCCTGGATCTGCTGCAGGGTCCTTTCCTGTGTGGGCCCTACTTGAAGCTGGCATCCTGGTATGTCACCAAAAATGTGGCCAAAATGATATACCTCGATATGGAATGTAGTGTTGTCAGAACCCGAAGAGATTCACCAGGCAGTGTGCTTCCCTTTTTTTTTTTTTTTTTTTTTCAGTGAAGATGAAGGATGCAACGGGTTTTGTTTTTTTTTTTCTGTTTTGTTTTGTTTTCACTTGGAAGAAATATCCCTGCATGCCCCTAGCCACCAGATCCATAAAATTTCACTGTAGTGGCCACTCCTGAAGTTCTGTAAGATTTGTCCTCCTCTTCCTGGGGTGCATGTGTTTTACCAAGGCCTCCAGAATACTTTCCACCTTCTTTCTCATCCATCCCAATCTATGATGTTACCAATGAAATGAACAGATTGAATATTCTGTAGAATGTTCGGAATCTCTTAAGACTCTGTTATAGGTGGCAGGAGAGTTCTAATAGCTCTCAGGGAAACTGTAAATAATTGTGGTATGAATGTGAATAACTCCATACCCACTTTCTAATTGGAAAGGAAAGCACTCAGCAAATCCATGGCTGCACACATTGGCCTGCAGCCTTGTTAACCTCCGCTAGCAGTGATATCCGGCCAGCATGGCAGCTGCAATCAAGACTGCTACTAGGTCAAATCTGAAGTAATCCTGTTCATTCTTTAGGCCCCATCAGGCTTCAGCAAGGACAGAATACACGGAGAAAACAGGCAACCCCAGCACCACCCCACTTTCTACAGCTCTCTAATGGTGGTGCTACCCCCACAATACCTGCAGTAACCTCCCCAAGACCTGCCCTGGGATGTGACATCACTTCTGATTCAGTTGAGAAGGGGGCAGTTTCAGAGGCTTCCCTTTGGCTTTCAGTCCAATAAGAGTCCTTACTCCACAGGCGAGGGATCCAGTGTGGGGGTGACTCCAGCTGCCAGTGCATCAAGACCAATTATGCACTCAGGAAACTACGAAATAAACAGGGCTGGGACTACGGGATTATGAGCTATAATGTGTCCCGGCCTCTGGAAGCCCCACTGTGATGGGACATGATGGTGCTGTGGGAATCTGGGCATCAATGTCAGCTCACATCCAATGTCAATCCTCCCCCAAATTCTGCCTATTTCCCTTTCCCAGTGTACAGTCTCCTGAGTAAATGGCTGTAGGTTCCTTTGCAGAAGAGCTCAGGGAATTGAGCCAGCATACACTTCCATGCTGTTCCAGTGTCCGGAGCTGCGCGCCCCGGCCATAGCGAATAATAATTGATGATTAAACTCCTGAGCTCTATTCATTTCCACCTCTCACCTCCTCCCTAGATTTGCCTTTTTCCCTGTATTAATACCTCATAAAAGATGGTGCTCTTCCTGCTTCTTCTTCACCCATTTTTCCCGCGCCCGCGAAAAGTACTACCTGACAGCGCAGGCGCAACATGACGTCCCACCAGAGAAACCGAAACCTGCCTGACCACGCCCTCTGAAATGAGATCATTTCCGCCTTGGCCCAACCCCTTCCCCTCCAAGTGTATATAAGGCATTGCATTACCGCCATTAAACGAGACTTGATCAGAGCACTGTCTTGTCTCCATTTCTCGTATCTCTTGTTCCCCAAATTCCCACCCCCTCTTCCAGGGCCTGCAGTGACGATCCCGCAGGCCGGGATACGTGGCGCCCGAACAGGGACCTGGAAACGAGGGACTCTGTGAGGAAGAGGACGCCAAAGGAGAGTCAACCGCTAACAAAGACAAAAGAAATTAAACTCTTCCGTTCACCGCAGGAACCTGCCGCGTCAGAATCGAAGGTAAGTGACGCGTCCGAAATGGGACAAGAATTAAGTCAACATCAAATCTATGTAGGACAATTAAAAGAGGCTTTAAAGATACGAGGAGTAAAGGTTAAAGGTAATGATTTGTTTAAATTTTTTGATTTTGTAAAAGACACTTGCCCTTGGTTCCCACAGGAAGGAACTATTGATATCAAAATATGGCATAGAGTAGGGGATTGTCTTCAGGACTATTATAATACTTTTGGGCCAGAAAAAATTCCTGTGACCGCTTTCTCTTATTGGAACCTCATTAGAGATTTAATAGATAAGAAGGAGGCCGATCCGCAGGTCATGGCTGCGGTCGCTCAGACAGAGCATATTTTAAAGGTTAGCTCCTGCTCTAACCTCACAAAGCCTCCGCAAGATACGGAGGAGGATCTCATTTCCCTTGAAAGTGATCATGAGGAAATCAAGTCTCCTTCTGTAACAGATAAAGAAATGCTACACGAAAACAAACCAAAAAAAAAAAAAATACCCAATTTTACAGACGCTTCAAAAAGAGGAGGAAATTAATAAGCCTAATCAATCAGACATAAATTGGGATGATTTAGAGGAAGAGGCGGCTAAATATCACAACCCTGATTTGCCTCCCTTTACTTCATACCTGCCTCCATATAATAAGACACATAATGAGGCTTCTGCGCCCATTGTTATGGCAGCAATAGATCCCAAAGAAGAATTAAAACAAAAAATTGCTCAACTAGAAGAACAAATTAAACTTGAAGAGTTACATCAATCATTGATAATTCGGCTCCAAAAGCTAAAAACAGGAAATGAAAAAGTACCCAACTCAGACGCTATGGAGGGTTCCTTGTGCCCACCTCAGCGGCCTGGACAACATGTTCCAAGAGGGGGGTTAGTTGCTAGCCGACATAGAGAAGACCCCTCCCCCAAAGATGTTTTTCCGGTCACTGAAACCATAGATGAACAGGGACAGGCTTGGAGGCATCATACTGGATTTGACTTTACTATTATAAAAGAGTTAAAGACTGCTGCCTCTCAGTATGGGGCTACTGCTCCATATACTCTTGCTATAGTGGAATCTGTAGCTGAGAATTGGCTCACTCCTACAGACTGGAATACCTTAGTTAGGGCAGTCCTTTCTGGGGGAGACCACTTAATTTGGAAGTCAGAGTTCTTTGAAAATTGTAGAGATACAGCTAAAAGAAATCAACAGGCAGGAAACGGTTGGGATTTTGATATGTTAACTGGTTCAGGTAATTATGCAGACACTCAGGCCCAAATGCAATATGACCCTGGATTGTTTTCACAAATCCAGGCTGCTGCTACAAAAGCCTGGAGAAAACTTCCCGTTAAAGGAGATCCAGGGGCCTCGCTCACAGCGGTTAAACAAGGACCCGATGAGCCATTTTCAGACTTTGTGCATAGACTTATGACCACGGCAGGTAGAATCTTTGGAAATGCAGAAACGGGGGTAGATTATGTTAAACAGTTAGCTTATGAAAACGCTAACCCCGCCTGCCAAGCGGCAATCAGACCTTATAGAAAGAAAACAGATTTAACAGGATACATTCGCCTTTGTTCAGATATTGGGCCCTCATATCAACAAGGCCTAGCAATGGCCGCTGCTTTTAGCGGCCAAACAGTAAGAGACTTCCTTATTAACAAAGGTAAAGATAAAGGGGGATGTTTTAGATGCGGTAAAAGGGGACTTTGCAAAAGATTGCCATGAAAATCAAAATAAGAATCCAGAAGCAAAACTCCCAGGCCTTTGCCCAAGGTGTAAAAGAGGAAGGCACTGGGCAAACGAATGTAAATCTAAAACTGACAGTCAAGGAAATCCTTTATCCCCCAGGCAGGGAAACGGGATGAGGGGCCAGCCCCAGGCCCCGAAACAAGCATATGGGGCAGTCAGCTTTGTTCCAGCCAGCAACAGCAATCCATTTCAAAACTTAGTAGAGCAACCCCAGGAAGTGCAGGACTGGACCTCAGTTCCACCTCCCACACAGTACTAACACCTGAAATGGGACCACAAACCTTAAATACCGGAATATATGGACCTTTACCACCTAACACTTTTGGGCTACTCTTGGGAAGAAGTAGTGTCACCATGAGAGGCTTACAAGTCCTCCCTGGAGTTATTGATAATGATTATGAAGGAGAAATTAAAATTATGGCCAGAGCTATTGATAGTATTATTACTATCCCTCAAGGAGTTAGAATAGCTCAGTTAATCCTTCTACCTTTGGTTAAAATAGATAATAATATCCAATACTCTAATAGAAATATAAAAGGTTTCGGATCATCAGATATATATTGGGTGCAACCAATTACAAATCAAAAACCCTCTCTAACCTTATGGTTGGACGGGAAGGCATTCACTGGACTAATAGACACAGGGGCTGATGTAACTATCATTAAACAGGAAGATTGGCCCTCTCATTGGCCTACTACAGAGACTTTAACTCACTTAAGAGGAATTGGACAAAGCAGTAATCCTAAACAAAGTTCTAAATACTTAACATGGACAGATAAAGAAAACAATTCAGGCCTCATTAAGCCATTTGTCATCCCTTACCTACCTGTTAACCTTTGGGGGCGAGATCTGCTTTCTCAAATGAAAATTATAATGTGTAGTCCAAATGATATAGTTACTGCACAAATGTTAACTCAAGGATACACCCCTGGTAAAGGTCTTGGAAAAGGAGAAAACGGTATCCCACAGCCTATACTGGTTTCAGGACAACTTGATAAAAAGGGGTTTGGAAATTTTTAGCTCAGGCCACTGACATGCCTGCACCCCAAAGGTGTGCTGACCCCATTACTTGGAAGTCAGATGAGCCCGTTTGGGTTGATCAGTGGCCTTTACTCAATGATAAACTAAGTGCTGCCCAACAGTTAGTGCAGGAACAACTAGTAGCAGGACATATTGTAGAAAGTAATTCTCCTTGGAATACACCTATTTTTGTTATTAAAAAGAAGTCTGGTAAATGGAGGCTCTTACAAGATTTAAGAGCAGTAAATATCACTATGATCCTTATGGGTGCCTTACAACCAGGATTGCCCTCACCGGTTGCGATTCCTCAAAAATATTTTAAAATCATTATTGACCTTAAAGACTGCTTTTTTACAATTCCCCTTCACCCTGCTGACCAAAAAAGATTTGCCTTTAGTCTTCCTTCTACAAATTTTAGACAACCAATGAAGCGCTATCAATGGAAAGTCTTACCTCAGGGTATGGCTAATAGTCCTACCTTGTGTCAAAAATATGTAGCTGCTGCTATGGAGCCAGTCAGAAAAACATGGACACAAATGTATATTATACATTATATGGATGATATTTTAATAGCAGGAGAAATTGGCGAACAAGTCTTACAGTGCTTTGCCCAACTCAAACAAGAGTTAACAGCAGCCGGATTACAAATAGCCCCAGAAAAGGTACAATTACAAGATCCATACACCTATCTTGGTTTTCAAATTAATGGACCCAAAATCATTAATCAAAAGGCCGTTATACGTCGTGATCATTTAAAAACTTTAAATGATTTCCAAAAATTACTGGGAGACATAAATTGGCTTCGGCCGTACTTAAAACTCACTACAGGAGAGTTAAAACCTCTTTTCGATATATTAAAAGGAGACTCTAATCCAAAATCCCCCAGGTCCATTACTAAAGAAGCATTAATAGCACTCCAAAAGGTAGAATATGCCATTGCAACACAATTTGTTACCAGTATTAATTATTCTCAGCCATTAATATTCATTATTTTTAACACAACAATAACCCCTACTGGCTTATTCTGGCAGAACAATCCCATTATGTGGGTACACCTGCCCTCCTCCCCTAAAAAGGTTTTGTTGCCTTATTATGATGCCATAGCTGATCTAATTATCCTGGGAAGAGAAAACAGTAGAAAGTACTTTGGAATAGAACCCTCTACCATTATACAGCCCTACACTCAATCACACATCCATTGGCTGTTACAAAATACGGAAGCCTGGCCAATTGCTTGCGCTTCTTACACTGGCACAATTGACAACCATTACCCACCTAACAAACTCATTCAATTTTGCAAACTTCATGCGTTTGTGTTTCCCCATATTACCAGTAGAGAACCCCTCAATGACGCATTATTAATTTTCACTGATGGATCTTCCACAGGACTTGCCGCTTACACCTAAAATAATGTAGTCGTTAAATTCCAGACCACTTATACATCAGCTCAGCTGGTCGAATTGCAAGCTATAATCGCAGCATTATCAGCTTTTCCTTGTCAGCCACTTAACATTTACACAGACAGCGCCTACCTGGCTCATTCAATACCCCTCTTAGAGACCGTGCCTCAAATTAAACATATTTCAGATACAGCTAACCTATTTTTACAATGTCAACAACTTATTCAAAAAAGGACTACTCCCTTTTTTCTTGGGCATATCAGAGCACATTCAGGATTACCGGGACCTTTAACTCAAGGTAACGCAACAGCCGACGTGGCAACAAAAACCATAGCCACAGCCACTACAGACAATTTGCAACAAGCACAAAAAGCACATGCCTTGCATCATTTAAACGCCCAAACTTTAAGACTTATGTTTAAACTTACCAGAGAACAAGCTCGACAAATAGTTAAACAATGCACCAGCTGCATAACGTATTTACCTGTTCCCCATCTAGGAGTTAACCCCCGAGGACTCATCCCCAACGAAATTTGGCAAATGGACGTTACTCACCACTTAGAATTCGGTCAACTAAAATATATCCATGTATGCATAGACACCTATAGTGGATTCATTATTGCAACTCTCCAAACAGGAGAGGCCACCAAACATGTCATAGCTCATTTATTACACTGCTTTTCTATCTTAGGAATACCCAAACAAATCAAAACAGATAATGGCCCTGGTTATATAGCCAAAACCTTTTTACAATTCTGTAATACCCTACAAATTAAACATACCACAGGCATTCCCTACAATCCCCAAGGACAAGGTATAGTAGAAAGAGCTCATCTGTCATTAAAAACTGTTATCACAAAATTAAAAGGGGGGAGCTGGTACCCCATGAAGGGTACCCCTAGAAACATACTCAATCATGCCCTGTTTATCCTTAATTTTTTAAATTTGGACAGTCATGGAAAATCTGCTGCCGACCATTTCTGGCATCCTGAATCTCAAAAACAGTTTGCAATGGTAAAATGGAAAGATCCCCTTGATAATTCATGGCATGGCCCCGATCCAGTTTTAATTTGGGGAAGAGGCTCAGTATGCATCTTCTCACAAAAAAATGATGCAGCCAGATGGCTGCCTGAGAGATTGGTAAGACAAATAAATCATAACCATTGTCAGTCCAGGGAAGATAAATCTCCCTGAGAAGTTTCTTCCTTTTTGTTTTTCAGAAAATGAAGCCTAACATGAGATTCCTTTGGAAAATAATCGCTCTATACAACATAGTGACAGTCTATGCAGGTTTTGGTGACCCTCGTAAAGCAATAGGATTAATACGAAAACGATACGGCCAGCCTTGTGACTGCAGAGGGGGACAAATATCTGAACTTCCATCAGACAGAATCACCCAGGTGACCTGCTCGGGCAAGACAGCTTACCTAATGCCAGACCAGTCATGGAAATGAAAAGTGCTGTTTTTACGCCAACAAATCCGGAATCGTCAGAGATAAGATCAAGACTTTACAGGAAGAACTAGAAAAGCGCAGAAAAGGTCTGGCCGCCAATCCATTGTGGACTGGACTCGATGGACTTCTCCCCTATCTCCTGCCATTTCTTGGTCCTTTACTTATTCTTCTACTCTTTCTCACTCTCGGGCCTATAATCCTTAATAAGCTTATGGCGTTCGTCAGACAACAAATCGAGGCCTTTCAGGCCAAACCTATACAGGTCCATTATCATCGCCTTGAGATGACTGAAAATGGTGAGCCTTATTTGCCTTAATAAGACCACCTCCCCTGTGTGCTGAACTGGACAGTCAATGACGGGTAAGAGGACACTATCCCCATCAGAGCCTAAGACAGGAGGGCCGCCCTTGCTGCTGCCTTATCCCATGACGGGCCTAGAAGGTGGGGGTGAGTTGACCCAACCTAAGATAGGCGCAGTTCCCGAGGGGTCGTTTTCTTATCATAAAACAATTAAAAGGGGGACCTGCCCGGAGCTGTGCGCCCCGGCCATAGCGAATAATAATTGACGATTAAACGCCTGAGCTCTATTCATTTCCACCTCTCACCTCCTCCCTAGATTTGCCTTTTTCCCTGTATTAATACCTCATAAAAGATGGCGCTCTTCCTGCTTCTTCTTCACCCATTTTTCCCGCGCCCGCGAAAAGTACTACCTGACAGCGCAGGCGCAACATGACGTCCGACCAGAGAAACCGAAACCTGCCTGACCACGCCCTCCGAAATGAGATCATTTCCGCCTTGGCCCAACCCCTTCCCCTCCAAGTGTATATAAGGCATTGCATTACCGCCATTAAACGAGACTTGATCAGAGCACTGTCTTGTCTCCATTTCTCGTATCTCTTGTTCCCCAAATTCCCACCCCCTCTTCCAGGGCCTGCAGTGACGATCCCGCGGGCCGGGATATTCCAGGGTCTTCCTCCTATGGATATAGACTCCTCCTCTGTCACTGGGATCTGAATCTGAAAGTTGGCTGAGGTCTGGGCATTGAGAATGGATTATGATTTTGTATTGTGTCAACCACCCTCGGCCTCCTGCTCCTCAATTCTTGCTTTCTTTCCATAGATATCAAGCAGCACCCTTGCTGGCTGTCCTTCTGTTCTGAACCTGAGACACTGCCCTCTATTAACCTTCTCCACACTCCCTGCAGGTCAAGCACAACCTTGGCTGCTCTGTTGGGGTTGTCATGGTAACTGTGCCCTCTGACTTTTGCAGGTCACTGCCACCACTTGATCTCTATCTTTTCAGGGCCACATCCTCAAACAGATAGTAACTAGCCCAACTCTGGGGCCACATTTCCTATCATCATCCCCATCCTACAGAGGACAGAACCCCGACATTTCTTAGTGATGCAGGTCTCTCTCACCAGCACGTTCATGAGGGCTCT
>NW_020260003.1:0-4497 GCF_003255815.1 Theropithecus gelada
CATGCAGAGTGACTAGGCTTGGGCTCCTGACCAGCGTGAAACCTGATACCTTTCAGTGGAAGCTGACATGCCTCCATGTGTACATGGCAAAGATAATGCAGCGTTGTCAGCTTGAATCCTGATGTGCTCCCGTTTTGAGGTGGAAGGTTCTGGGAGTATTGGCCGTTGGTGATTGTCCTGCCATGGAGGACTTTGAATGCAGGCACTGGTTTAGGATAACCCTGGTTTCCTGGTCCTGTATGTGGGCATCGCTGAATATCCCGGGCTGGAGGAAGGCAGGGCAGATGGGAGGGTGACAAGGGGTCAGGTGTTTCCAGCTGTGGGGAGTGATGCCATCAGATGGCCGAGATCAGGTGGCCGGGGACCAAAGCAGGGGTGCATGGAAATGCCATGTTTCCCGGGGCATGTGGAGGACCTGTTGAACTCTATTCCTGGGCAACGGTTCTTCCATTCTCAGGAATCTGTGCCATTGTAATTGAGTAGCAAATTCTATAATTGTTCTAATTACTTACTGTTAAGTCCCCATCCCAATTACCATGAATTAACAACAGTGATAACAGTTTGGTCAAGCCTTGCCAAGAAAAACCAGTGGAACTAGTTTTAGTTGCCTGGAGTTCCCTCCAAATCGAATTCCTTAGCAGCTTATGTCCCCACAGCTGCTGCAGTTCCTCCTGGGCCTGGCAGGCACATTCCAGACATTCACATCTCCGCTCAGATGCAGGCGTGGATGTTATAGAAAATCGCAGTGCGCTGTGATCAGCTTGAGCTGACGTTCTCTAGTTGGGAGGTGAAGGCCAAGGACCTGTGTGGGACTATCCGAGTGTCCTCTCATTGACTTGGAGCAGGTGCACATCTGTTCTTCAAGAGTTCTAATGGGATGAAATTAGAAATGAATTTTTAAATTTCACGTGTTATGAACTCTGTTCAGTGATTTCCTCTGAAATGAGAGACTATTTGCAGACGAGGCATTGAGCCTACAGCTCTCCTTAGAACTGTCCTAGACCTCGATGCCGTCCTATGGCCTCTTCCTGGGTGTGGGGTGCTCTGCTTGAAGTAAAACCACCTGGTCTGTGCATCAGTACTGCAGCCGGTTCAACGTACACACCCACTGGGAGGGGGGCCGGATCACTTAACATTTTAAATGCATTTAACATTAAACCAGCAAGTCAGCCAGTGCTTTCTGTAACCAAGCTGCCTGGCTCATGGGAACCTCACACTTAACTTTTCGGAAGAGAGTACTTGCTTCTGTGGAGGGTCAATATTTGTCTCATTTGTTGAGACTCTGCTCAAAGTGATGAACGTGTGTAAGTTAGGACCTTTTTGTGTAAATTGGGCCACAGAGCTCTCTAGGCACAGTCAGAGGAGTAAATGGCTGTGAAAGATGCCGCCTGATGTGAGCCGTGACCAGGCACTTTGGAACCTGGGATCCCATCTCCAGTCTTTCAAAGGACGTAGAGGAATCGGCCTGATGTGAGCCCTGGCCGAGCACTTTGGAATATAAAATGCAGATGGAAGAGTTCATATTTTGGGCATCTCTGTTCTTTTGAAATCAAAGTGCAAAGAAAAAGTTTTGCCTTGAGGTCTTACTCCATACTTGTTTTTCTCCTGAAGTTTTAACATTTTCTTAACTGCTTTTTTCTCCCCCGATCCTTGGGGAACTTCTATCTTCGTATCTTCTTAAAAGATATGGTTAAATTCAACACTGAAATTTAAAAACATGCTTTCATATTATTTTTCTTTAAACTGATGTATCTGACATTAGTGAAGAACTATCTGGGTGTATTGGTGTATTTTTATTTTTTGGAGACAGTCTTGTGTTGCCCATGCTGGAATGCAGTGGCGTGATCTTGGCTCACTGCAGCCTCACCTCCTGGTTCACGCCATTCTCCTGCCTCAGCCTCCTGAGTAGCTGGGATTATAAGTGCCTGCCACCATGGCTGGTTCATTTTTGTATTAGTAGAGATGGGGTTTCAACATGTTGGCCAGGCTGGTCTTGAACTCCTGACCTCAGGTGATTCGCTCACCTTGGCCTCCCAAAGTGCTGGGATTACAGGCATGAGCCACCACACTCGGCCTGTGATATTCTTGATTGTAACTGTAATAGATCCCTTTAATAAAAACAAAATAGAACAACAACAAAACTGTCTGAAAAGTCCCAAAATTAAAGAGCTCACTTGGACAGGGATTTGGACACCAGTTGAATGGCCCAGCACAAACCATAGTTACATGGGCCACTCGGCCTGTTCGATCCTTAGGGTATTTGAAGTCATGTGGATATTTGCATTTCTGTTTCTGGATATCGTGTCAGTATGAATTCGGCTAGTGTTTGAGGGCCAGGCTCAGATCCGGGAAGGAAAGAGCCCCTGCCCTCACGGCACTTCTCTTCCGTGTGTGTGTGTTAGGAACATAGAAAGCATAAGATATTGTTTTCAATGAGCTGGGAAGATGGAAAGACAAGCTTAAGATATTTACTTGTTCAGAAGAAGGGAATTGCAAGGAATACTCAGCTTTGCTGCTGCTGAAGGAAGCTGTTTCAGAGGTGGGGTTTCTCTGAGAAAAGTGGTAAGAGGCAAATAGGATTCCCCATCTGGTTTGCCAGAGATGGGGAAAGTTAGTATCCCCAAAACAGCCTCAGCATTCTGGCAAAGGCTTTGGAAAACCAGCTAGGGTGTGGGACCTTGTTGGCCACTGGGTGGAAGGAAAACATTGCTGGTCCTGAGGACTGTACTGTTCTTCCACTGCTCTAAAGAACTACCTGAGGCTGGGTCATAAGGAAAAAAAGGTTTAATCGACATACAGTTCTGTGAGCTGTACAGGCTTCTACATCTGGGGAAACTTAGAGTGGAAGGTGAAGGGGAGGCCGGCATGTCTTCACATGGCTGGAAGGGGAGAGTGAAGGGGAAGGTGCCATGCACCTCCAAACAACCAGATCTCAGAACTATCATGAAGACAGCACTTGGGGGATTGTGCTAAACCATTAGAAACCACCACCATGAGTCAATCACCTCCCACCAGGGCTCACTTCCAACAAAGGGTTAGAGTTCAGGATGAGATTTGGGTGGGGACACACAGCCACACCATGTCAGTCTTCCCATTCTTCTCCTGCACGTGCTTTGCAAATGGTTCTGTCATTGGTTTTTGTTTTTGTTGATACATAATATATGTACATATTTTCAGAGTGCATGTGATATCTTGATTCATCCCTATGTTGATGAAATCTGGGTACTTGGGATTTCTTTCACTTTAAGTATTTTGTTTTCCTTATGCTGGCAATGTTCAAGTTATTCTCTCCTAGCTGTTTTGAAACACACAGTAGATGACCCGCTGCCATCCCCCTGCTGATTTATCAATAGTAGGTCTTGTGCCCCCATTAGGCTGTGTGTTTGTGCCCGTTACGAGCCTCTGCCCATCCTGCTTATGAGTGGGCTCTGCTGGGCCCTGTTGACCACCTGCTCTTGGTCTCCATGAGATCTGCTCTCAGCTCCTGCTTGTGAGTGAGAACATGCTCCGTTTCTTTGCTTGGCTCGTTTGCTTAACGTAATGTCCTCCAGCTCCATCCATCCTGTCTCGGATGACAAGGATCTCAGCTGTGTAGTGGAGTATTGCTCCTTTGTATGTTCAGGCCACGTTCCCTTCATCCCCTGTTGAATGGCACTCAGGTGATTCCGGACGTTGTCTGCTGTGGATGGTGCTGCATTGAAGCTGAGAGCAGTCACTGGCTTTATACTCGGGGGACGTGAGCTACTTTGATCTCAAGCAGCCATTCCCCAAAGCCCTCCGTAGAATGCCGCATTCCTTTGTGCCCATGGCTTCCACTGGGATGAACAGCTGGGAAGGGGCTTTGAGTGAACGCTTGGGTTTCTGTCTTTAATTGGTACCCAGCTGCACTGGCCAAGTGGGGGTCCCAGTGACCCTGGACACTACCTCATATAAGGTCCAAAGATGCAGTTAGGTTCTTTTTTTAACTTTAAAAAAAAAAAACAACGCTTTTGTCCTGGTTAAGCTATAGCATTATCGGTTAGTGTTTTTCATATTGGAAAGGTGTATATTTTATTTTCTAAGAAGGAAAGAAATCCTGTTAAATACTCTAAGCACAGATTAAATCATGTCAAGGAAAGAGGTACTATTTTGGGGGAAAATTACCCCTTCATGTCAAAGATCAAGGAGATGACTTACATTGTTTAATTGAGTTAATTATGAAATCTTAAGCGGTTTTGAGAAGGTGAGCTGTGGATGCTGCAAGACATGAGACTGATGCTGATTTAATATTAGTCAGCCCTGACAGAATGTGGCTAATATTTAAAGCTTGCTCCAGTATTGCTTGATAGATTGTAAGTTAATGTAAAGATCTGTTTGATGTTTTTATTTTACAAAATACTGTTGAGAAAAAGTTTGACAGCCAAGGAACCGCCTTCAACCAATTTCTTCCTTATTTCTATCACCAGAAAAATTTGTCCTGTTAATTCCAGAATTTACTTTTGGAAAGTTCCTGTAAGG
>NW_020260004.1:0-4497 GCF_003255815.1 Theropithecus gelada
ATTTTTCTGGTAGGATGGTTTGGTCATTAGTATCAGTCCACCACCCATTCTGGATTTGTTTCAGGGGAAGTTTGTCAATCCACTGGAGATCTTGTTCTGAATATTCAGGGAAATATGGCAAGTCCCGGGGGCCCGGGTCAGGGAGCTGGAGTGTAAGGAGTTGGCTGGGAGCCTTTGCCACATTCCTTGCAGTTTGGTCTGCCAGAAAGTTGCCTTGAGCAGTTGGAGTAGTTGGTTTCTGATGCCCTGGGCAATGCACAATGGCTAACTTTTCTGGCCTCCATAGGGCTGTTAGCAGGGCTAGGATCTCTTGCTTGTTTTTTATCTCTTTTCCTTTAGCCGTCAGTAACCCTCGCTCCCTGTAAATGGCCCCATGTATATGCGCCGTTGCAAAAGCATATCGGCTGTCTGTATATACTGTCAGCTTCTTCCCCGCCCCTAAGGTAAGAGCTTGGGTGAGAGCTATCAGTTCGGCCTTCTGGGCCGATGTCCCCGGGGGCAGGGGTTCCGCCCATATTACCTCAGTCTCTGAAGTCACTGCCGCTCCAGCGTACCTCTGGCCTTGATGCATGAAGCTGCTCCCATCAGTGAACCAAACGAGGTCGGCGTCAGGAAGTGGGCGGTCCTGCAGGTCTTCTCGAACTCCGTGCACCTGAGCTAGTATCTCGGTGCAGTCATGGAGTGGGGCGTCCAGGTCCGGGTTGGGCAGCAGCGAGGCAGGGTTTAAGGTCGTTGGGGGCAGGAAAGTTATCCTGAGAGGATTTAGTAGTAGTCCTTGGTAGTGGGTGAGCCGGGCGTTACTCATCCATCGATTAGGTGGCTGTTTGAGTACACCTTCGATGGCATGTGGAGTAACGACCCGCAATTCTTGTCCCATGACAAGTTTATCAGCATCTTGCACCATCAGAGCCGTGGCCGCAATCATTCGGAGACAAGGGGGCCACCCGGCAGCCACTGGGTCTAACTTCTTTGACAGGTAGGCAACTGGCCTCCGCCAGGGGCCTAAGTTCTGAGTTATTACCGCCTTTGCGACACCCGTATTCTCGTCCACATATAGGTGGAAGGGCTTGGTAACATCAGGTAGCCCCAGTGCAGGTGCAGAGAGTAAGGCGGTTTTAATCTGTTGGAAAGCCGACTCGGCTTCGTCTGTCCAATTAAATGGCTGCTGCCCCCGGGTTGCCTGATACAAGGGTTTAGCCAGTTCTGCGAACCCAGGTATCCATAGTCTGCAAAATCCCGCCGACCCCAGGAATTCCCTCACTTGTCGGGTGGATTGTGGTCTGAGGATCTGCAGAACAGTTTGTTTCCGGGTGTCTGTTAACCAGCGCTGCCCTTCTTTAAGCAGGTACCCTAGATATGTTACCTCTGGCTTACAGATTTGAGCTTTCTTTGCCGAGGCTCGGTAGCCCAGATTCCCCAGAGCTTGTAAGAGACCCTTGGTCCCTTGGATGCAAGCTTCTTGGGTCTCAGCAGCAATTAGGAGGTCATCAACATACTGTAGTAAAGTTATTTCAGGGTGTTTGCGTCGGTACTCACCCAGGTCTTCATGGAGGGCCTCATCGAACAGGGTAGGAGAATTTTTAAATCCCTGCGGCAGCCTGGTCCATGTCAGTTGGCCACTTATGCCCCTATCAGGGTCATTCCACTCGAAGGCGAAGAGCTTTTGGCTCTGAGGGGCTAAAGGCAAACTGAAGAAAGCATCTTTCAGATCTAAAACAGTGTACCATTGATGTTTAGGGTTTAAGGTACTCAGGAGGGTATACGGGTTAGGCACAGTTGGATGTATGTCCACAACCCTCTTATTGATTTCTCTTAAGTCTTGTACAGGTCTGTATTCTCCACTATTAGGTTTTCGTACCGGCAACAATGGAGTATTCCAGGGCGAGTGACATGGGCGAAGGACCCCTTGGTCAAGGAGCCGGCGGATATGCGGGGCAATTCCTTTCTTGGCCTCTAGGGGCATCGGGTATTGGCGTACCCGCACGGGGTCTGTCCCAGGCTTAAGTTCAACAAACAAGGCAGGACGGTGTTTTGCTAGTCCTAAGCCCCCCGTTTCCGCCCAAGCTTCTGGATATTGCTGGAGCCAGGTTGCTATGTCCTGGTCAGGGGCCGCTCGCTCCTGGTGGAGCCGGTACTCATCTTCTAGGGTTATAGTCAGGACGGACACGGGCCGATTGTGGGAGTTGGTCACGACCGGCCCCTCAGGGAGGAAATGGATCTGTGCTCCCATTTTAGTTAGCAGGTCTCTCCCTAATAGGGGACAGGGGCTCTCAGGGATGACCAGGAAAGAATGGGTTACATTCTTGGCTCCGAGGTTTACTGTTCTTTGTGTTGTCCACGGGTATTTCTTAACTCCTGTGGCCCCTTGTACCCACGAGGACTTGGAGGATAATTTCCCATTAGTTTTAACTAAGACTGAGTGCTGTGCTCCCGTTATCGACCAAGAACTGGACTGGGGACCCCTCCACTTGCAAAGTTACCCTAGGTTCGGGGAGGGGATCCGAACCCCGTCTTCCCTAGTCTTCATCTTGAGTGACTAGTACGGGTGTAGACCTAGGGGGTCCCTGTCCTCATTGTTTCTTTTTGGGGCAGTCTCTTACCCAGTGTCCAGCCTCCTTGCAGTAGGCACATTGGTCTTTTCTCAGATTATCATGCCTGGGGGGCCGCCTAGGTTGGGTGTACTCTGGCTGTAGATGCTCTTTCTGTACCACTGCTGCCAGGACCTTGGTCATTTTTTCAGTGGCCTTAAATTGCCTTTCCTCTGGAGTATCTCTGTTATTGTAAACCCGCTGGGCTATCTGAAGGAGGTCTTGAATCCGCTTTCCTTCCAAGTCTTCTAATTTCTGGAGTTTTCTTTTAATATCTGGGGCTGCCTGATTTACGAAAGACATTACAACAGCTGCCTGACTTCCTGGAGCCTCTGGATCTATGGGGGTGTACTGTCTAAAAGCTTCCATTAATCTTTCTAAGTAGGTGGCTGGGCTCTCTGTCTTTCCCTGCAGAATAGAATATACTTTAGCCAAATTAGTGGGCTTGCGAGCAGCTGCCTGGAGACCTGCCATTAGAGTCTGGCGATAAAGGTGTAGCCGTCCCCTACCTTCTGCCGTGTTGTAGTTCCACGCCGGCCTGGTCAGAGGAAAGGTCGCGTTTATGAGGTCGGGGTTGGCAGTCGGTTGACCGTCGTCCCCCGGGACCAGCTTTCTAGCTTCTACCTGTATTCTCTCTCGCTCTTCCGTGGTAAACAAGATTCGGAGGAGCTGCTGGCAATCATCCCAAGTGGGCTGGTGGGTGAACATGACACTATCCAGTAAAGCCAGTAAATCTTTGGGGTTGTCTGAAAACCGAGCACTCTGAGTCTTCCAGTTATACAGATCACTGGTGGAGAATGGCCAGTACTGGAGCCTGGGGATTCCTGTGTCATCTGGGGGTCCTATTTCCCGAAGGGGTAAAGCCACCGTGGAGTCAGGCGGCTGGGGGGGGCTAGCCCGCGAGGTGCGCCCTCGCGTCCGCCCCGCTGGCCCTTCAAAGTTACCTTCCCTATCAGTGGGCCCGTGTGTGCCGGCCGCCTCCCCTCCGCCTGCTCCCTCCCGCGACTCAGCCCGGGGGGCCGGGGCCTGGGGCCCGGAGGGGTACGGAGGGGGTTCTGTGAACAGTGGGTCCCCGCTATCAGGTAGAACAGGATGGGGGGGGCAGTTGGTTGCTTGGATTTTAGTGGTCGAGCAACCAGTGCCTTACAGGGTTCAGAGGCTAATTGGAAAGGGGACAGCCAAGGAGGCGGGTTCTCAACAAGGTCCTGCCATATGAGGATATATGGGATTTGATCTAAGTGGCCCGCACGCCCAGGTAGGAAAATCTTGGACTTTACCCTACTGATGACCGCAAGTCGGAAGGTCCCTTCGGGTGGCCACCCTACATCAAAGGCAGGCCATTCGGAGTGACACAGAGTAATTAGCTTTCCTTTCCTGATTTCCATACCAAGATCATGGCCCCTTGCTCTTACTTCTTTGAAATTATTTGTAAAGAGAGATAGAGGAGTGCTCTGGGTATTACCCATCCTGTAATAATTTGTAGTCTCTTCCTGTAAAGGAATGTGGGTTTGAATCCCTGCAAAGGAAATCTGATCTGACTTATTAATGATATTTAGTCACGATCGTGCTCCGGCAGCCCAGATCAGAGACAGCCACTGCCCAAACCGCAGACCGGCGCTCGGGGCAGTTCAGATCAGAGACAGCTACTGCCCAAACACCAAACCGGCGCTCGGGGCAGTTCAGATCAGAGACAGCTACTGCCCAAACCCCAAACCGTCGCTCGGGGCAGTTCAGATCAGAGACAGCTACTGCCCAAACCCCAGACCGGCGCTCGGGGCAGTTCAGATCAGAGACAGCTACTGCCCAAACCGCAAACGCGCTCGGGGCAGTTCAGATCAGAGACAGCTACTGCCCAAACCGCAGACCGGCGCTCGGGGCAGTTCAGATCAGAGACAGCTACTGCCCAAAC
>NW_020260005.1:0-4495 GCF_003255815.1 Theropithecus gelada
AAAGAAATGAATTTCAGAATATTTTTAGGTCAAACTGAATGAACTTAGTGACTAATTCCATCTATAGAGAAAAGGGGAAGAGGAGGAGTGCCTCTTGGGATAAGCCCATGACTTGGGCTTACTCACGTGATGGGTAATACCGGGAGGAGGGCGGATTGCCAGAATGACACCCTTTGGTTCTGTGAGTTATGAACTGAAAGTATCCTGAGTACCAGTTCCTACAGCCTGAGCCCCAGTGGGCTTTCAGAACCCCATCCCAGGCATTTTTGTCTGTCAGGGGAAGATGAATACACAGAAGCCAGATGATTGGGGGAGCAAGGAGCTTGTCTGGAGACCAGAAGAGAAACAAAACCTCACATAGGCAGGACCTAGGGCCTTCCTGCCTGCAATGCTTCTGATTAGTCAGTGTCCTCCAGATCTTCCAACCACTTGGGCCTCCATTAATTGTTATAATCTGATAACTTAATCCTAAACTTCCCTTAGACCCAGTCCTCTCTGGAATCAAAAAGGCACTTTTGCAGGCAAATGTCACCCTGTTCCTTGGCTCTTTGTCCAGGTGTCCCTGCTTTGGGCAAGAATTGAGTGTGCACCACAGGGTCTTGTTTCTACAGCCTCTTTTGCCTTAAAAATGTGATAGTTTTCATAATAAAAGGGTACCTGAGAAAGGCCTTATAAGTACCTCTGTGCCACCTGGCAGTATTGACGGTCCAAGCAAACATTGGCGAGCACTCTCTGGAGAAAGTATTCCACCTCCAGGCTGAGCTGTGATAGTCAAGGTCAAAGGACAGTCTTGCAAAGGCAGCAGCTAAGCCAGCTGCATCTCTTTCATTAAATCTTTCCTGGGAAGAATGAGAGAAATTCGCTCAAAGGCACAATTCATGGGAACTGGTATGACTTTAACAGAAACCAGATCCCAACAGAGGAAACGCTGGAGAGATTCTGAAGGATTCAGATGCCCACAGCTTTTCCTAGGAGAGTCGGTTTCTGTTCTGCATCTTCACTCTCACCTTCCCACTTCCAGGTGCCCTTAGCTGAGAGTGCACACAGGGATTACAGAGACTAGGGTCTCTGAGATGTCCATTTTACAGAGGACAGCCACTTTCCTGCTCTGCCTCCAGTCCCCAACGTACCAAGCAAGTTCACCCAGACAGCCAAAGGGAAGAGAAGAAGGAGAGCAGGTCCAAAGATAAAGCTCTGAGGATTACAGGTCCTCTTTTCTCTCCTTCCTTCTTCATTCAACAGAC
Source organism: Theropithecus gelada (assembly GCF_003255815.1). Lineage (NCBI taxonomy): Eukaryota > Metazoa > Chordata > Mammalia > Primates > Cercopithecidae > Theropithecus > Theropithecus gelada. The sequence goes on from NW_020260005.1 coordinate 1,245, forward strand.
TTTTACTAAATGACAACAGTGCAATGCATGAGAGAGAGACCAGGAGAAGTTCACCATCTACTGGTTCAGACTCACTCATTAACTGATACTTTATAAGGCAGTGTGATAGTGCTGATAGCACTGTATACAAGGAGCTTTGGAATTGCTGTAGAAATAGTCACCACTTCTGTATTTGTGTGTGATGGGGAAGAAGAGAGTTACTTAGAAGACTCATGAATGCAGAAGGGAGTCTAGGCAGGAGGAGAGACGTGTTGAAAAGCACAGGTTGGGTGGTGAATACTGAGGGGTCCAAGCATCCAGAACTTTGGGCGGCTTACAGCCAACTGCAGGACCCACCCCATTTCTGGGAACTGCATTTCCCCAGCTCCATCCTGGTGTTTTGCAGAGAAGCTGTCATGGTCTTTCTCGATTCTTCCTGCCTAGACCAAGTGAGGCCAACGAATCACTTTCCTGAGAGTTTGGGTCTTGAGATGGACAGAATCCATTCACCTTCAATGGCTGAAGCTAAAAAAGAAAATAGCTCAGGAGCTATTGGTGTCCATTTTCCTCCATATGGGAAAGAACGATCTGCAGAAGAGAGAAGCCTAGAGTTAAACTCAAGAGAAGAACAGGAATGAGAGGTGGAGGGGCCCTAACCTGACCCACTGAGGCTCTGTCATCTTAGGAGATGCCACAGGATCCTTCCAATAAAGTCCCATCTTGAATAAACAAGGTCCAGATGGGTTTCTGCACTTGCAACCAAGAGGACTTGAGTAGGGAGGTGCATGGGGTTGGAGAGGCTGATAGGAGGCTGAGGACCAGAGCGTGAGGGCTCTTAGATGCCACCTGGAGCATTGGCATGAACCTCCAAAGGAGTCAGTGAGTGTTTCTGACCTTATCGAACCTTGACTGAAGCTGGTGAGACCAGAAAAGGGGACTAGGTAGGAGGCATAACTTCAGGCAATTCCCTTGGGGTAAAGAGAAGAGGAAAGATTCTAACGATGTTTCCAAGGCAGAAATCAAAGTATCAGACAAAGGGTGAAGGATTAATGAGGAAGGATATTCTGAAACAATGTCACAAAAGCCAAGGAATGAGATAAGTTTAAGGAAAAAAATCATACCTGACAATTACTCCCACAAAAGGGGCCAACAGATAGAATAAGGTAATAATCGGAAACTGGTGATTGGGTGTGGCAACTCAGAAGCTCATGACCAGAGGGCAATGGGTTATACAGGAAACGTGAGGAAAGAAATTAGGAAAGTGATTACTTACTTAAGCCCACCAGAAATAACCACCAGCAGTATTTCCGTCATATAACTCTGGCATCCAATATTGTTATGCTAATTCAACTTGATGGAAGTAAAACTATTCTATTTTTTGACAACAGTTTTATGACCCCTACTTTTTAAAATAAGTTAAATATTTTATTTAATCAAAGAAAAGTGTGCCTTTTTCTCCTCAGCCACAATAACCCTACAATAACTCTTTCTTCAATGTATATATTTATTATGTTTTTATTTTTGGAATAGTTAATGCGTGCACGTGACTTTTTAAGAAAAATTCACAGACTACAGAAGGCTATGAAGTAAAAAGTGAACCTCTTTCTCTCTCCCATTCTCCCTTTAAAAACACTACCAGTTGATTGCCCATATTTCCAAGGATAGTCCACACAATCATAGGGTATATACATTTCCTTTTCTCACAAAGGTTCATGTCTATACACGCCATTCCATTCTTTGCTTTTTCCATTTAATATGGTTCTGTGAGTGTTCCATCTGCCTCTCCTTTTGAAATGACTGTATGGTATTTCTGTGAATTTATTCACCATATTTTATTTCATTAGGCCCCTGAAGATGAGCTTTTAGGTTTCCATTATTTTGCTAATATAATCAGAGTTGTAGTAAATTATCTTACACTGTTCTTTGGATACATCTGTAAAACAAATTCCTATAATCAAAACTGCTAAAGTAAAGAGAATATGCATTTTAAATTGTACTAGGAATGCTCAAACTACCCTTCCAGTTCCCACCAACAATGAACAAAGTGACAGTTCCACTACAACTTCACCTAGCACAGTGTGTTATGATGCCTGTGCTCTTTGCTAATCAATATTGCAGTCTTCAAGGTAAGGGCTAACCTCAGAGCTGGGTTAACCCAGGAATGCCTGGGACAACGACCTCAGAGTCCTGTTTCCTCAGAAAGTACAAAGATAAATAAAATTAGAACACTGCATCTGCCTCATCTACAGTGCTCCTGGCCTGGGGGAATTGTGAGATGGCACACAAGTCTTGGACCACCATAAACTCGAAGGTATAAAAGAATCTCAGTGTGACATACACACCCTGGTGCTTGTCCACGGTATCCACATATGCCCCATGTGAGTGAAAGGGCCAAAGAAGTTACCTACTTCAGAAGTCGCTTAGTCTCCAAAGGAGATGAAGGTGCTGTGCAGTTTTACTTTCAAGAAATCCTTTCAAGAAACTGAGTAACTCTAATATTAGTTTAAGGCCTTTTGTATCTCATGAGTCTGGGTCTGTGCAGCTGCACAATTCATCGGTTTACATTTACATTTATTTTATTATAAGTGAAGTTGAGCATTTTCCTTAGAAATTAAAAGACCTTTTTTTTTCATTTTTATGAATTATGTTTTCTGCCTACTGGAAAGGTGGTATTTATTTTCTTATTGATTTTTAAATACTCTTTCTATATTATAGGATGTGTTCTTTATCATATATGTTGCAAATATTTTTCTAGGTTTTTAATTGTCTTCTAATTATGTGTATAATATTTTTTCCATAAAGAACAATTTTATTTATTTATTTTTTTTTTTAATTTATTTATTATTATTATACTGTAAGTTGTAGGGTACATGTGCATAACGTGCAGGTTTGTTACATATGTATACTTGTGCCTTGTTGGTGTGCTGCACCCATCAACTCGTCATTTACATCAGGTATAACTCCCAATGCAATCCCTCCCCCCGCCCCCCTCCCCATGATAGGCCCCGGTGTGTGATGTTCCCCTTCCCGAGTCCAAGTGATCTCATTGTTCAGTTCCCACCTATGAGTGAGAACATGCGGTGTTTGGTTTTCTGTTCTTGTGATAGTTTGCTAAGAATGATGGATTCCAGCTGCATCCATGTCCCTACAAAGGACACAAACTCATCCTTTTTTATGGCTGCATAGTATTCCATGGTGTATATATGCCACATTTTCTTAATCCAATCTGTCACTGATGGACATTTGGGTTGATTCCAAGTCTTTGCTATTGT
>NW_020260006.1:0-4494 GCF_003255815.1 Theropithecus gelada
CTCCAGAGAAAAAGGAGAAAGAGTTGGTAATGTTACCGGGAGGTGTGGGGTCTTCAGTTCTTGTCTTCTTGAAGGAAAGAATTCAGCCAAGAAGTAAGCAGTGACAGTGAAGCAGCTGCAGAGTTCATTTAAAGAGACAGTACACTCTGAAAGCCAAGTCAGAGCGGGCTGCTTGGAAAAAGAGACAGCGCTGATCGGCTGGGGAAGCTCCCTTATGAGGGTCTTGTATGATGATTCATGAAAGGGGTTGTGACGGGGTGTTACTAGCAAGCATGTTTTGGGTGGTCTCCTGGGTGCACATGCTCTATGGTGATACATCCTAGTACATATATCACATGTCTTATTAATGTCTGAAATCGCCACCCAGGGGTATGTTTTTTACCATTATAATGAGTAAATGTTACCTTTAGGGCAAGCCAATTTGAAGCGTGCATGCTCGCTATTAGGGAAAGTCCCTACTGAAGTTCTCTCCTGTCAGGGTCAGATAAGTCCCTGTTAGGACCAGAGAAGCCGAACCTCAAGTGGAGATGTGGACTTAGGTGACTGAGGGTCTGAGGAGTGAATTGTTTGCTTCACAGTAAAATCTAAAACATTTATGCAGTACGCGAGTCGATGCATCTTCAACGCAGGAGTGTCCAGTCTGGCAAACCAGGGGCCACCCTAGGGAAAGATCCAATGACATCACAATCTTTAAACAGGAACGAGAGGAACAAGGCTGGTGGACATCTCTCTGAGGGCATAAGTTTCCAAATATTTGAGCAAGGCCTCCTTTGCAAATCTGGGTGATGGTTATCAAGACAGGGACAAGCAGTATCCAGCAACAGGTGTATTTTATAAAAATTAGTTATGTAAACATGCTTGTAAAACTTAAAACACCACAGCAATGTATTTGAAAAGTAAACATCTCTCATTATTACACCCACTAGAGATAACTAGAGATGGCTAAACAAAAAGCTTGGTGCGTGTTTTGTGTACACTGACTGCCGGAACCTTCCAAGTCTCTTTGGCCTCTGATTTGGATAGGGAGAGTCAAGCACCGAGCTTGACTCAGGAGGGAGAGCACTATCCAAATGAATGTAGCTCCAATATGAATAGCAAGAGTTTATATAGACAGGGACTCACCTAAAAAGTTATCTGATTTTATTCAATTGTTGAACATGATAGTAAAAGTTTGGATAACAAATGATAGCCGTAAAAACACACATGATCATTTCCGCTCCTGCCTCCTTTCTCGACGAGATGGCCACACCGGTGGTATCAGCAAGTGCTCCTCTGGCCACGCCAGCCGCAGCCCCGGTGGCGGCACCAGCATCGGCCTCAGCCTCAGTCCCAGCGCCAACGCCAGCACCGGCTGCGGCTCCGGTTCCCGCTGCGGCTCCAGCCGCATCCTCAGACCCTGCGGCAGCAGCGGCTACAACTGCCTTCCTGGCCAGACCCCGGCTTCAGCGCAAGCTCCAGCGCAGACCCCAGCGCCCGCTCTGCCTGGTCCTGCTCTCCCAGGGCCCTTCCCCGGCGGCCGCGTGGTCAGGCTGCACCCAGTCATTTTGGCCTCCATTGTGGACAGCTACGAGAGACGCAATGAGGGTGCTGCCCGAGTTATCGGGGCCCTGTTGGGAACTGTCGACAAGCACTCAGTGGAGGTCACCAATTGCTTTTCAGTGCCACACAATGAGTCAGAAGATGAAGTGGCTGTTGACATGGTTGCTAAGAACACGTATGAACTGCATAAAAAAGTTTCTCCAAATGAGCTCATCCTGAGCTGGTACGCTACAGACCATGACATCACAGAGCACTCTGTGCTAATCCATGAGTACTACAGCCGAGAGGCCCCCAACCCCATCCACCTCACTGTGGACACAAGTCTCCAGAACGGCCGCATGAGCATCAAAGCCTATGTCAGTACTTTAAGGGGTGTCCCTGGGAGGACCATGGGAGTGATGTTCACACCTCTGACAGTGAAATACGCATACTATGACCTGAACGCATTCGAGTTGACCTGATCTTGAAGACCTGCTTTAGCCCCAACAGAATGATTGGACTCTCAAGTGACTTACAGCAAGTAGGAGGGGCATCAGCTCACATCCAGGATGCCCTGAGCACAGTGTTGCAATATGCAGAGGATGTACTGTCTGGAAAGGTGTCAGCTGACAATACTGTGGGCCGCTTCCTGATGAGCCTGGTTAACCAAGTACCCAAAATAGTTCCTGATGACTTGGAGACCATGCTCAACAGCAACATCAATGACCTGCTGATGGTGACCTACCTGGCCAACCTCACACAGTCACAGATTGCCCTCAATGAAAAACTTGTAAACCTGTGAATGGACCCCAAGCAGTATGCCTGCTGGTATAGGTCTTAAACTCAGGACTCAGAAGTGAAGGAGAAATGGGTTTTTTGTGTTCTTGAGTCACACTGAGACAGTCAACTGTGTGTGACTCTAATAAACATAGCCTACCTTTTGTAAATAAATAAAACAAGCAAACAAACAAACAAAAAAACCACACACATGATGAGAACACAAACTGCTTCTAATATTCATAAACCAGTAAGTATCTGAAACAGGTCTCAATCAATTTAGAAGTGTATTTTGCCAAGGTTAGGGACAGTTGGAAGGAAAAAAACACAGAATCATAGAAACAATCTGTAGTCTGTGCCTTTCTCCAAAGATGATGTTGAGGCTTCAATATGTAAAGGGGAAGAGAGTGCTGGAGGGGAAAGAGGAAGGGTGAGCTTAGGAGCAAAAGCAAAGTCAGCTTCTCTCTTGACTCAGATTTCAGCTTAACTTTCTCCTTTTGGCAGAGTGATATGGGGCCCCAAGTTTCTATTTTCCTTTCACACATTTGAAACTAGACTTGATTTTGCTTAGAAGTGTGACATTTATGTATACTTATAAACAAAATCAAGGCTAGTTTTCAATTGCCCATTTTCAGAGAATGAGAAAGCCCAAGAGCTCATGACTCCTTCCCATTTCCTTGGGTTATGGATAACAGGAACCTGGCCAAGTTCTGCAGAGCCTAGGGACAGTGGATGAGAGAATGCTGTTTCTAAGCACGATTTGGTTGCTGTCAGATCCCTGCTCCTAAACTTACTAGGAGGTGACTGGTCAACAAAAAGAGTCAAACTCTAAAATATTTGAAGAGACTTATTCTGAGTCAAATATAAGGGACCAATGGCCCATGACACAGCCCGCAGGAGACCCTGAGGACATGTGCCCAAGATGGTCAGGGCACATCCTAGTTTTATACATTTTAAGGAGACATGAAACATCAGTCAATACATGTAAGGTATATATTGTTTCAGTCTGGAAGGGCAGGACAACTCCAAGTGGGGACTTTCAGGTTATAGGTAGGTTTTAAAATTTTCTGATTGGCAATTGGTTGAAAGAGTTATTATCAGTAGAAAGGAATGTCTGGGTTAAGATAAAGGGTTTGAGAAACCTAGATATTATCATGCAGATAAAGCCTCCAGGTAGCAGGCTTCAGAGAAAATAGATGTTTTTTGTTTTTGTTTTTGTTTGAGATGGAGTCTTGCTCTTTTTGCCCAGTGCTATGGCATGATCTCGGCTTACCGCAACCTCTGCCTCTCTGGTTCAAGCGATTCTCCTGCCTCAGCCTCCTGAGTAGCTGGGATTACAGGCATGTGCCATCATGGCTGGCTACTTTTGTATTTTATAGTAGAGACAGCATTTCTTCATGTTGGCCAGGCTAGTCTCGAACTCCCGACCTCAGGTGATCTGCCCATCTCAGCCTCCCAAAGTGCTGGGATTACAGGTGTGAGCCACTGCGCCCGGCTGAAAATAGACGTTAAATGTTTCTGATCAGACTCTTAGGTCTGATGTTGATGTCTTAAGGTCTGTGTTGATGTTAATGCTGGAGAAATATAATGAGACATGTCCAACGCTCTCTTCCATCATGGCCTAAACTAGATTTTCAGGTTCACTCCAGAATCCCTATGCACGAGAGGAGGGGTACATTCAGATGGTTGAGAATTTTATTTTCGGTTTACATTCTTCCCCTTATGGCTAATATTTGCCAGAGTCAACATCAATGGCTACTAATTTTTTTCCCATAGCACTGCTTGGGTGGCATGGCTGCCTGTGCTGTGTCCATCCTGCCCTTCAGTGAGACTCCCTATGGTGGAGGGACTTAAAGTGAAAAGACTTACAGACAAGTAAGTGTTCTAGGCTGGATAGGAATGGACTAGGACAAGCATTCATTACCCTTTAAAAGATTTATTTAAAGTAAGGAGCCAAAAGCAAAAAGCCAATGGTGAGTTTACAAAAATTGACTTTTCTTTAACTTCTATGCATTGAGCTACTATACTCTTGGTTTTAATTACAGACTTATGGTGATTAACTATACAAAACATAAGCATTTTTCTAAAAAATAAATTTATATATCTAAATATATATAACTGCAAAACTTATAACTGGGAGTAGTATACCCAGGAGGCTTGGTCATGAGGTAACTTTATCCTCTTAATAATTATTTTCTT
>NW_020260007.1:0-4493 GCF_003255815.1 Theropithecus gelada
ATTGAGGATATCAAAAGTTTGAGCATCGAGCCTAAAATTATCTCTAAGCTCAGGCAGGGCTAAAGGGTGATATTGAAGTTCAGGATATAAAGCTTTATGAATCTCTTCTAATTTTTTCTGGACGGTTTTAATTCTTGCAATATCTAATGGGCCTCCTCCATCAGAAATATGAATGGGGGCGGTAGTGCTCCAACAAACAGGTTTTCCTTTTTGGCCATTACAAGAAGATTGTACAAGTTTATTAGTGGATCCTAATACTTGTACGTCATTGGTACCTCCAGTTTGTGGTTTTAGTAACATGGCCGTATAGTATGTTTTATTGCCTGATTTGCATTGTTGATAGGAGGTATAACAAGAACTATGTATAGAAGATTGGAAAGAGCTACAAGGGCATTCTAGGAGCGGCCCGCTAGGTGAGGTGTCTCTTGGGGTAGACTTACATTTCCATAACTGGTTTGGCATTAGGTAAGCTGTCTTGCCCGAGCAAGTCACCTGGGTGATTCTGTCTGACGGAGGTTCAGATACTTGTCCTCCGCTGCAGTCACAAGGCTGGCCGTATCGTTTTCATATTAATTCTCTCGTTTTACGAGGGTCACCAAAACCTGCATAGACTGTCACTATGCTATATAGAGCGATTATTTTCCAAAGGAATCTCATGTTAGGCTTCATTTTCTGAAAAACAAAAAGGAAGAAACTTCTCAGGGAGATTTATCTTCCCTGGACTGACAATGGTTATGATTTATTTGTCTTACCAATCTTTCAGGCAGCCATCTGGCTGCATCATTTTTTTGTGAGAAGATGCATACTGAACCTCTTCCCCAAATTAAAACTGGATCGGGGCCATGCCATGAATTATCAAGTGGATCTTTCCATTTTACCATTGCAAACTGTTTTTGAGATTCAGGATGCCAGAAACGATCGGCAGCCGATTTTCCATGACTGTCCAAATTTTAAAAATTAAGGATAAACAGGGCATGATTGAGTATGTTTCTGGGGGTACCCTTCACGGGGTACCAGCTCCCCCCTTTTAATTTTGTGATAACAGTTTTTAATGACAGATGAGCTCGTTCTACTATACCTTGTCCTTGGGGATTGTAGGGAATGCCTGTGGTATGTTTAATTTGTAGGGTATTGCAGAATTGTAAAAAGGTTTTGGCTATATAACCAGAGCCATTATCTGTTTTGATTTGTTTGGGTATTCCTAAGATAGAAAAGCAGTGTAATAAATGAGCTATGACATGTTTGGTGGCCTCTCCTGTTTGGAGAGTTGCATTAATGAATCCACTATAGGTGTCTATGCATACATGGATATATTTTAGTTGACCAAATTCTAAGTGGTGAGTAACGTCCATTTGCCAAATTTCGTTGGGGATGAGTCCTCGGGGGTTAACTCCTAGATGGGGAACAGGTAAATACGTTATGCAGTTGGCGCATTGTTTAACTATTTGTCGAGCTTGTTCTCTGGTAAGTTTAAACATGAGTCTTAAGGTTTGGGCGTTTAAATGATGTAAGGCATGTGCTTTTTGTGCTTGTTGCAAATTGTCTGTAGTGACTGTGGCTATGGTTTTTGTTGCCGTGTCGGCTGTTGCGTTACCTTGTGTTAAAGGTCCCGGTAATCCTGAATGTGCTCTGATATGCCCAAGGAAAAAGGGAGTAGTCCTTTTTTGAATAAGTTGTTGACATTGTAAAAATAGGTTAACTGTGTCTGAGATATGTTTAATTTGAGGCACGGTCTCTAAGAGGGGTATTGAATGAGCCAGGTAGGCGCTGTCTGTGTAAATGTTAAGTGGCTGACAAGGAAAAGCTGATAATGCTGCAATTATAGCTTGCAATTCGACCAGCTGAGCTGATGTATAAGTGGTCTGGAATTTAACGACTACATTATTGTAAGTGTACACGGCGAGTCCTGTGGAAGATCCATCAGTGAAAATTAGTAATGCGTCATTGAGAGGTTCTTTACTGGTAATATGGGGAAACACAAACGCATGAAGTTTGCAAAATTGAATGAGTTTGTTAGGTGGGTAATGGTTGTCAATTGTGCCAGTGTAAGAAGCGCAAGCAATTGGCCAGGCTTCCGTATTTTGTAACAGCCAATGGATGTGTGATTGAGTGTAGGGCTGTATAATGGTAGAGGGTTCTATTCCAAAGTACTTTCTACTGTTTTCTCTTCCCGAGATAATTAGACCAGCTATGGCATCATAATAAGGCAACAAAACCTTTTTGGGGGAGGAGGGCAGGTGTACCCACATAATGGGATTGTTCTGCCAGAACAAGCCAGTAGGGGTCATTGTTGTGTTAAAAATAATGAATATTAATGGCTGAGAATAATCAATACTGGTAACAAATTGTGTTGCAATGGCATGTTCTACCTGTTGGAGTGCTATTAATGCTTCTCTAGTAATGGACCTGAGAGATTTTGGATTAGAGTCTCCTTTTAATATATCAAAAAGAGGTTTTAACTCTCCTGTAGTGAGTTTTAAGTACGGCCGAAGCCAATTTATGTCTCCCAGTAATTTCTGGAAATCATTTAAAGTTTTTAAATGATCACGACGTATAACGGCCTTTTGATTAATGATTTTGGGTCCATTAATTTGAAAACCAAGATAGGTGTATGGATCTTGTAATTGTACCTTTTCTGGGGCTATTTGTAGTCCGGCTGCTGTTAACTTTTGTTTGAGTTGGGCAAAGCACTGTAAGACTTGTTCGCCAATTTCTCCTGCTATTAAAATATCATCCATATAATGTATAATATACATTTGTGTCCATGTTTTTCTGACTGGCTCTATAGCGGCAGCTACATATTTTTGACACAAGGTAGGACTATTGGCCATACCCTGAGGCAAGACTTTCCATTGATAGCGCTTCATTGGTTGTCTAAAATTTGTAGATGGAAGACTAAAGGCAAATCTTTTTTGGTCAGCAGGGTGAAGGGGAATTGTAAAAAAGCAGTCTTTAAGGTCAATAACGATTTTAAAATATTTTTGAGGAATCGCAACCGGTGAAGGCAATCCTGGTTGTAAGGCACCCATAAGGATCATAGTGATATTTACTGCTCTTAAATCTTGTAAGAGTCTCCATTTGCCAGACTTCTTTTTAATAACAAAAGTAGGTGTATTCCAAGGAGAATTACTTTCTACAATATGTCCTGCTACCAGTTGTTCCTGCACTAACTGTTGGGCAGCACTTAGTTTATCATTAGGTAAAGGCCACTGATCAACCCAAACGGGCTCATCTGACTTCCAAGTAATGGGGTCAGCGCACCCTTGGGGTGCAGGTATGTCAGTGGCCTGAGCTAAAAATTTCCAAACCCCTTTTTATCAAGTTGTCCTGAAACCAGTATAGGCTGTGAAATACCGTTTTCTCCTTTTCCAAGACCTTTACCAGGGGTGTATCCTTGAGTTAACATTTGTGCAGTAACTATATCATTTGGACTACACATTATAATTTTCATTTGAGAGAGCAGATCTCGCCCCCAAAGGTTAACAGGTAGGTGAGGGATGACAAATGGCTTAATAAGGCCTGAATTGTTTTCTTTATCTGTCCATGTTAGGTATTTAGAACTTTGTTTAGGATTACTGCTTTGTCCAATTCCTCTCAAGTGAGTTAAAGTCTCTGTGGTAGGCCAATGAGGGGGCCAATCTTCCTGTTTAATGATAGTTACATCAGCCCCTGTGTCTATTAGCCCAGTGAATGCCTTCCCGTCTAATCATAGGGTTAGAGAGGGTTTTTGATTTGTAATTGGTTGCACCCAATATATCTCTGATGATCCGAAACCTTTTATATTTCTATTAGAGCGTTGGATATTATTATCTGTTTTAACCAAAGGCAGCAGGATTAACTGAGCTATTCTAACTCCTTGAGGGACAGTAATAATACTATCAATAGCTCTGGCCATAATTTTAATTTCTCCTTCATAATCATTATCGATAACTCCAGGGAGGACTTGTAAGCCTCTCATGGTGACACTACTTCTTCCCAAGAGTAGCCCAAAAGTGTTAGGTGGTAAAGGTCCATATATTCCGGTATTTAAGGTTTGTAGTCCCATTTCAGGTGTTAGTACTGTGTGGGAGGTGGAACTGAGGTCCAGTCCTGCACTTCCTGGGGTTGCTCTACTAAGCTTTGAAATGGATTGCTGTTGCTGGCTGGAACAAAGCTGACTGCCCCATATGCTTGTTTCGGGGCCTGGGGCTGGCCCCTCATCCCGTTTCCCTGCCTGGGGGGTAAAGGATTTCCTTGACTGTCAGTTTTAGATTTACATTCGTTTGCCCAGTGCCTTCCTCTTTTACACCTTGGGCAAAGGCCTGGGATTTTTACTTCTGGATTTTTATTTTGGTTTTCATGGCAATCTTTTGCAAAGTGTCCCCTTTTACCGCACTTAAAACATCCCCCTCTATCTTTACCTTTGTTAATGAGGAAGTCTCTTACTGTTTGGCCGCTAAAAGCGGCGGCCATTGCTAGGCCTTGTTGATATGAGGGCCCAATATCTGAACAAA
>NW_020260008.1:0-4493 GCF_003255815.1 Theropithecus gelada
GCCACTGCACTCCAGCCTGGGCTACAGAGCGAGACTCCGTCTCAAAAAAAAAAAAAAAAAAAAAAAACTTGGTAGAAAGAGCCTGGCATTTTCTTTGTAGGAATTTTCCCCCTAACTCTTTGTCTTGAAAAATGTCAGACTTACAAAGTCATTGAAATAGTAGCAAAATGAACCTCATACCTTTCACGGAGACCCACTGCTTGTTAACATTTTGCAGTATTTGTGCTTGTGAGTGGGTGTTCTCACTTGCTGTTTACATACATGTGTATCTGTAGATACAGGTGTACTTACATGCATATGTATATATGTAGTTATATACATGCTTTTGCATTTTAGTAGAAACATTGGAAAGTAAGCTGCAGACATTTCCTCAATATTTTAGGAAGATTTTAAACTACTGCTTTGATTTTTGCTTTTTGAGACTGTTGGGCTATTTGTGACTTTTATATTTGGACATTTTACACAAATAATTTGACAGTTATCCTCTCTCTGTCTCTTACATGTTCTCCTGGTGCCTCTGACCTGTGGTTGGTGAAAGCAGGTAAGTCTGTTCCGGCAGCTTCCTCTCTTTCCCTGCCAGCTGGGGTGGGCCCATCCTCACACCGGGCGTCATGCTATGACCTCCTGGAGGCATATTGTCTTGTCTTGTGCAAGGAGGAAACAGATGCCAGATGCACTCCTTGGGGAACTCGTCAGGGCCACACAGCTGTTGGGTGGCAGATCCCTTAGCAAGCTGGAGACCTGTTTGTTGGTGGTGCCAACGGCACACCGGGTTCCCCTGGGAGCCACGTGCTGCTCATCTCAGGGACCGTGCACGTGGGTGAGCGGCAGACATGCCTTGTGGCCTGTGAAGTCAGACACCTCTGGTGTCTGGGAGACTTTGGCTGCAGAAGGATCTCTGAGTCTCCATTTGCCCGTCTGCAGCGGGGATCTGATAGTGGCGACCATACCGGGGTTGCAGGAATAAAATGAGCAAAGTGCTTGATGGGGGGCCATAAAATGGCTGGGGGAGTCCTGGTTCTGGAAGAGTCGGCATTCCCGAGTCCCCCAGGTCACTGCTCAGGTGACGCTTTCTCAGTGCATCACCCAGAGCTGTCGCCCTTCCTGTAAGTAGAGCCAGATCAGCAGGGCCACGGGAGTGTAGAGTTGGATGCTGCAGTTCACTTGGGCGCAGAATGGCTTATCTCTGCGGTATGCTGTTGAGGCTCTGAATTTCTCTGTCTGGGGAAAAACAGTCTACATTAAAGAGCGTGCAAGGCCATCTCTCCCCAGCCGCCTCTGTGTTTATCTGGACTCAGGGGTTGAGGGGGCAGGCGTCGGCCCCTCTTCTCTGCAGAGAGGCTCTGTGGGGTCATGCGGGTGAGAACCCCCAGGGCTTTGCCTGGGACCCTGAGACGAGCTGCTGTAGGGCATGGCACCTGCCACCAGCTGTGGGCTCAGCAGGAGGTGGAGCCTGGAAGGGTCCCAGGGACACCCCCAGTGATCCTTATATGAGCTCTCGCCCTCTTGTCCCCGAGACAGGCTGATGACTGGTGATGGTCCTGTGGCTTTGGAGATGTCCTGAGAGGCTGCTGGGGAGGCCCTGAGCCTCCCAGGCCTCCTTGACTCTCCTGCCTCCTGTGAGAAAGTCCGGTTCGATCGTGTACATTATCCTTTTGTTGTTTGTTTGTTTTCTAATACATGATTGGTTATATAAAACTGGAAAAATACAGCAAAAGAAAAAATGGCCCAGGGAGAAGCCGTCTTCACACCTGGTGCGGGTTGCATTTCTGCTCCGTCTCTGCAGTTCATGTGTTTTCCAGAGTTGGCATCAGGCTGTACCCACAAGCTTTGATGTGGCTCTTTGGCTCACTGCGCGTGCAGAAATGAGCTCCTGTGTTAATGCAGAGTCCCCGCCCCGGAAAGGGCTGTGCGTTTCTACTGCCATGGAGTCACCGGGCGTAGGTATCAAGTCATGCCGGCTGGTCTCGGGGCCCTGAGCACTTTCTCACCTGGCAGGGACAGTTTCTTAGCTGGGTACAAATACTGCACACCCCAGCAGGACTGACACTGCCTCCAGCCTCCGTCTCGGGCCTCCGCGTCTCTCTCTCTGGGCCCAAACAGCCATGGTGGGTGTGTAGTTACAGGCTGTGAGGAAGGGGAAGGGCCATGTGAGTCCCCGCAGTAGCCTCAGCAAAAGGCCTGGAAGCAGAAGGAGTGAGGAGTGAGCCCCAGAGCTCTTGGCCAGGGCAACAGGAGGCCGCAGCTCTGGAGACAGGTCTCAGGCCGAGCCAGCGCCCCCCTAGCCGGCTGCCCTGCTGCTCAACTGCGCGCCCTGGGAAGAAGCAGGGCACCGTCACCTTCCCGTGACCCAGAGGTATGAGTGTGTGCGTTCAGGCAAAAGGGACATCTCGCCTGCCGGCGTCAGAAGCCAGAAAGTGCCAGGTGGGCAGGTGTGCAATATGAATGGGCAGCCTTCATGCCCGGCGAGCAGCCCCGCAGGGCCCTCACACCCTTGCTGGAGCCCTGCCTTGGAGCAGCAGGAGAAGCTGAAGGGCAGTGGGACACAGGTGAGGAGGTGGTCCTCACCCCTTCTGCTCATGGAAGACCTCAGCAGAGCCCCATTCCAGGTGTCCAGTCAGCAGCATCTGGGGCCAGACTGCCCACAGCCACCTGGGCTTTTTGACAGGGGTCAAGCTCCCAGAAAGCCATCCAATCCACCTGTTCTCCCCTCATTGAAGAGGGCTGGTGGAGAGCACCCCTGGACCCGGCGTCTCTAGCTGGCCCTGCTAGGGGGACGTTGCCAGCACCTCCTCTTGTGGTCCTTACGCTGGGGGTGACTTCTAGGACCTCCAGCAGTCACACCCTTACCTGACACCCGCCAGGTGGGGGCGGTCCTAAGCCTCACATCCCAGCCCTCTGCCCAGTTCTCTGTGCACCCCCACTTCAGTGCCGTCAGAGAAGCAGCCCATCGGGGGCCTGCTGGGGTCTTGTTCACCCTCACTGAGTGGGGGGGCAGCTGTGCCTGCCCATAGCTGGGGACTGCATCTCAGGGGAAGAGGCCTTGCCTGCACCTTCTCTGGGGAGTGCCCCGGGCCCTGGGTATATCCACGGAGGTGGCTCTTGCCGGGGGACTGCCCTGGTCAGGAATGGCAGTGACCATTCCTGGGGCCAGGAGGTTGGGCGCTTCCTTCCCGTCTGTGCCTTTGTGGAGGTGTGGTGGGTGTGGCCTGCGCAGCACCCCACAGTGTGTATCCACCTCATGGTTCAGCCACCCCCTGCCCCAGAGGGTTCCTTGTCAGGGCCCAATGAGATCGTGCAGGTCAAGGGGCTTTGAAGGAAAACCTCTGGGCTTCCCCCAGTGTGGGGCCTCTGCTTCCTGGTCACTTGCTCCCCCACCACCCCAAGGGGAAGATGGGAGTTTCAGGCTCTTAGGAGGCATTCAGGGGGGCCTCCTGCCTTGGGGAATGCTGTTCCCCAGGCAGCCAGGTGGGGCTTTGGTTCCTCTATCTGGGAGGGCTCAGCTTGACAGGGGGCGAGGCGTATCGTGGCCAGCAGCCTGCTCTGTTTTCTGAAACCTTTGCTGACCTTGTTTGGAAAGCCTGCACAGATTTTCACCCGCCTGCAGACATTGTGAGGGAGGGGCTGAGAAGGTATTTCCTAAACCTACACTAATAAAGCCTTTTGTGTTTTATTTTTTGACAAGTCAGTATTTTTAAACAAGGTCAGAAGTTTTCCGTTTTCCCACCGTTTAATAGCAGGGTCCTGTCCTTGAAACCATGAACTCATTTCCTCTTCTGACCGACCCGTGCACTTGGATGGCCTGCAAAGCCTGGGCATGCAGTGCAAGCTCCCAGGGGCCCTCCCTGGCTTCCTGCATGTCCTCTGCTACTCGGCAGGTCTGTCTGAATTCAACCCCCGGCCCCCTTGCCAAGCCTGCTCCTCCTCGTCCTCCAGGCTCCTGACCTGGAGTCTGATGAGGCCCCTGACCCCCCTCTCTCTGGCGCTTGCTTGCCTAGGTCTTTAGTGACCATGTTGCCGTCCCTCCGGGATGCTGTGAGGGCAGGACCCTGACTCCAGCCTGCAGACCTCGGCCACGATAGATCCCCCTGGGAGGGAGGAATAGGAATGGCAGATGGGATGGGACTGGGACAGGGACTGTGATGAAGTGAGGTCACACAGTTCACACCTGCTGCACCTGCTGGGGGCAGGGACTGTGACGAGGTGAGGGTCACACAGTTCACACCTGCTGCACCTGCTGGGGGCAGGGACTGTGACGAGGTGAGGGTCACACAGTTCACACCTGCTGCATCTGCTGGGGGCAGGGACTGTGACGAGGTGAGGGTCACACAGTTCACACCTGCTGCACCTGCTGGGGGCAGGGACTGTGATGCGGTGAGGTCACACAGTTCACACCTGGTGCACCTGCTGGGGGCAGGGACTGTGACGAAGTGAGGTCACACAGTTCACACCTGCTGCACCTGCTGGGGGCAGGGACTGTGACGAGGTGAGGG
>NW_020260009.1:0-4493 GCF_003255815.1 Theropithecus gelada
TAACCAGTTAATATCATAATGGCAGGATCAAGTTCACACATAACAATCTTAACCTTAAATGTAAATGGACTAAATGCTCCAATTAAGAGACACAGACTGGCAAACTGGATAAAGAGTCAAGACCCATCAGTCTGCTGTATTCAGGAGACCCATCTCACACGCAGAGACATACATAGGCTCAAAATAAAGGGATGGAGGAAGATTTACCAAGCAAATGGAGAACAAAAAAAAGCGGGGGTTGCAATACTAGTCTCTGATAAAACAGACTTTAAACCATCAAAGATCAAAAGAGACAAAGAAGGCCATTACATAATGGTAAAGGGATCAATTCAACAGGAAGAGCTAACTCTCCTAAATATATATGCACCCAATACAGGAGCACCCAGATTCATAAAGCAAGTCCTTAGAGACTTACAAAGAGACTTAGACTCCCATACAATAATAATGGGAGACTTCAACACTCCATTGTCAACATTAGACAGATCAACGAGACAGAAAGTTAACAAGGATATCCAGGAATTGAACTCATCTCTGCAGCAAGCAGACCTAATAGACATCTATAGAACTCTCCACCCCAAATCAACAGAATATACATTCTTCTCAGCACCACATCGTACTTATTCCAAAATTGACCACGTAATTGGAAGTAAAGCACTCCTCAGCAAATGTACAAGAACAGAAATTATAACAAACTGTCTCTCAGACCACAGTGCAATCAAACTAGAACTCAGGACTAAGAAACTCAATCAAAACCGCTCAACTACATGGAAACTGAACAACCTGCTCCTGAATGACTACTGGGTACATAATGAAATGAAGGAAGAAATAAAGATGTTCTTTGAAAACAATGAGAACAAAGACACAACCATACCAGAATCTCTGGGACACATTTAAAGCAGTGTGTAGAGGGAAATTTATAGCACTAAATGCCCACAAGAGAAAGCAGGAAAGATCTAAAATTGACACTCTAACATCGCAATTAAAAGAACTAGAGAAGCAAGAGCAAACACATTCGAAAGCTAGCAGAAGGCTAGAAATAACTAAGATCAGAGCAGAACTGAAGGAGATAGAGACACAAAAAACCCTCCAAAAAATCAATGAATCCAGGAGTTGGTTTTTTGAAAAGATCAACAAAATTGACAGACCACTAGCAAGACTAATAAAGAAGAAAAGAGAGAAGAATCAAATCGACGCAATTAAAAATGAAAAAGGGGATATCACCACCGACCCCACAGAAATACAAACTACCATCAGAGAATACTATAAACACCTCTACGCAAATAAACTGGAAAATCTAGAAGAAATGGATAATTTCCTGGACACTTACACTCTTCCAAGACTAAACCAGGAAGAAGTTGAATCCCTGAATAGACCAATAGCAGGCTCTGAAATTGAGGCAACAATTAATAGCCTACCAACCAAAAAAAGTCCAGGACCAGATGGATTCACAGCTGAATTCTACCAGAGGTACAAGGAGGAGTTGGTACCATTCCTTCTGAAACTATTCCAATCAATAGAAAAAGAGGGAATCCTCCCTAACTCATTTTATGAGGCCAACATCATCCTGATACCAAAGCCTGGCAGAGATACAACAAAAAAAGAGAATTTTAGACCAATATCCCTGATGAACATCGATGCAAAAATCCTCAATAAAATACTGGCAAACCGGATTCAGCAACACATCAAAAAGCTTATCCACCATGATCAAGTGGGCTTCATCCCTGGGATGCAAGGCTGGTTCAACATTCGCAAATCAATAAACATAATCCAGCATATAAACAGAACCAAAGACAAGAACCACATGATTATTTCAATAGATGCAGAAAAGGCTTTTGACAAAATTCAACAGCCCTTCATGCTAAAAACGCTCAATAAATTTGGTATTGATGGAACGTACCTCAAAATAATAAGAGCTATTTATGACAAACCCACAGCCAATATCATACTGAATGGGCAAAAACTGGAAAAATTCCCTTTGAAAACTGGCACAAGACAGGGATGCCCTCTCTCACCACTCCTATTCAACATAGTGTTGGAAGTTCTGGCTAGGGCAATCAGGCAAGAGAAAGAAATCAAGGGTATTCAGTTAGGAAAAGAAGAAGTCAAATTGTCCCTGTTTGCAGATGACATGATTGTATATTTAGAAAACCCCATTGTCTCAGCCCAAAATCTCCTTAAGCTGATAAGCAACTTCAGCAAAGTCTCAGGATACAAAATTAATGTGCAAAAATCACAAGCATTCTTATACACTAGTAACAGACAAACAGAGAGCCAAATCATGAATGAACTTCCATTCACAATTGCTTCAAAGAGAATCAAATACCTAGGAATCCAACTTACAAGGGATGTAAAGGACCTCTTCAAGGAGAACTACAAACCACTGCTCAGTGAAATAAAAGAGGACACAAACAAATGGAAGAACATACCATGCTCATGGATAGGAAGGATCAAAATAGCGTGAAAATGGCCATACTGCCCAAGGTAATTTATAAATTCAATGCCATCCCCATTAAGCTACCAATGATTTTCTTCACAGAATTGGAAAAAACTGCTTTAAAGTTCATATGGAACCAAAAAAGAGCCCGCATCTCCAAGACAATCCTAAGTCAAAAGAACAAAGCTGGAGGCATCACGCTACCTGACTTCAAACTATACTACAAGGCTACAGTAACCAAAACAGCATGGTACTGGTACCAAAACAGAGATATAGACCAATGGAACAGAACAGAGTCCTCAGAAATAATACCACACATCTACAGCCATCTGATCTTTGACAAACCTGAGAGAAACAAGAAATGGGGAAAGGATTCCCTATTTAATAAATGGTGCTGGGAAAATTGGCTAGCCATAAGTAGAAAGCTGAAACTGGATCCTTTCCTTACTCCTTATACGAAAATTAATTCAAGATGGATTAGAGACTTAAATGTTAGACCTAATACCATAAAAATCCTAGAGGAAAATCTAGGTAGTACCATTCAGGACATAGGCATGGGCAAAGACTTCATGTCTAAAACACCGAAAGCAACGGCAGCAAAAGCCAAAATTGACAAATGGGATCTCATTAAACTAAAGAGCTTCTGCACAGCAAAAGAAACTACCATCAGAGTGAACAGGCAACCTACAGAATGGGAGAAAATTTTTGTAATCTACTCATCTGACAAAGGGCTAATATCCAGAACCTACAAAGAACTCCAACAAATTTACAAGAAAAAAACAAACAACCCCATCAAAAAGTGGGCAAAGGATATGAATAGACATTTCTCAAAAGAAGACATTCATACAGCCAACAGACACATGAAAAAATGCTCATCATCACTGGCCATCAGAGAAATGCAAATCAAAACCACAATGAGATACCATCTCACAACAGTTAGAATGGTGATCATTAAAAAGGTCAGGAAACAACAGGTGCTGGAGAGGATGTGGAGAAATAGGAACACTTTTACACTGTTGGTGGGACTGTAAACTAGTTCAACCATTGTGGAAAACAGTGTGGTGATTCCCCGAGGATCTAGAACTAGAAATACCATTTGACTCAGCCATCCCATTACTGGGTATATACCCAAAGGATTATAAATCATGCTGCTATAAAGACACATGCACACGTATGTTTATTGCGGCACTATTCACAATAGCCAAGACTTGGAGCCAACCCAAATGTCCATCAATGACAGACTGGATTAAGAAAATGTGGCACATATACACCATGGAATACTATGCAGCCATAAAAAAAGATGAGTTTATGTCCTTTGTAGGGACATGGATACAGCTGGAAACCATCATTCTCAGCAAACTATCACAAGAACAGAAAACCAAACACCACATGTTCACACTCATAGGTGGGAATTGAACAATGAGAGCACTGGGACACAGGAAGCGGAACATCACACACTGGGGCCTGTCATGGGGTGAGGGGAGGTGGGAGGATTAGCATTAGGAGATATACCTAATATAAATGATGAATTAATGGGTGTAGCACACCAGCATGGCACATGTATACATATGTAACAAACCTGCACGTTGTGCACATGTACACTAGAACTTAAAGTATAATAAAAAATAAAAATTATAAAAAGCTTTTCCTTTATAAATTAGGCAGTCTCAGGTATGTCTTTACTAGCAGTGTGAAAACAGACTAATACACATTGTAAGTTATTTTATTTTACCCTATGCTAATCATTAAGAACTCATTGTGCAACATTTGCAGAAAATCTGTTATATGGGATCCCTGGAAAACAATTGCCTTTTTCTTTACTTTGTCCCTAGATTTTCCAAACAAAACTTCAAGTTAACCATTTAGTGAACTTACTACATGCTAGGCAGCAATCAAAGCATTTTACAAATATAAATTAATTTAATCCATCATTTATATCAGGTATAACTCCCAATGCAATGACGAGTTGATGGGTGCTGACGAGTTGATGGGTGCAGCACACCAACATCGCACAAGTATACATATGTAACAAACCTGCACGTTATGCACATGTACCCTA
>NW_020260010.1:0-4493 GCF_003255815.1 Theropithecus gelada
AGATTCCACAGAAATAAGGCTAGCAAAGAGATCCACGACATACAGATGTAACCCTGTGAGATGAATTAAAAGAACACTAAGCAGTTTCTCAGAAAGCTTCTTTCCTGATTTCATCTGAGGATATTTCCTTTTTCAGAATAGCCCTCTAGGGGCTTCCAAATATCACCTTGCCAATTCCACGAGTACTGTCTTAGCAAAAGGGTTCTTGAGGGGATAGCTGTAACTCTGTGAGATGATTTCACAGAACACGAAGAAGTTTCTCAGAAAGCTTCCTTCTCTTTGTAATAGGAGGATATTTCCTTTGGCCCTATAGTCTTCAAAGGGATCCGAAATATCTGTTCTCAGATTCCACAGAAATAAGGCTAGCAAAGAGATCCGCGAAACAGAGATGTAACTCTGTGAGATGAATTAACAGAACACTAAGCAGTTTCTCAGAAAGCTTCTTTCCAGATTTCATCTGAGGATATTTCCTCTTTCACCATAGCCCTTTACGGGCTTCCACATATCACTTCGCCAATTCCACAAGAACTGTCTTAGCGAAAGGCTTCTTGAGGGGAAGCTGTAACTCTGTGAGATGATTTCAAGGAACACAAAGAAGTTTCTCAGAAAGCTTCTTTCTCTTTGTTATCGGAGGATATTTCCTTTGACCCTATAGTCTTCAAAGGGATCCGAAATATCTGTTCTGAGATTCCACAGAAATAAGGCTAGCAAAGTGATCCACGAAATACAGATGTAACTCTGAGAGTGGAAGTCACACATCACAGAGCAGTTTCTCAGAAAGCTTCTTTCCAGATTTCATCTGAGGATATTTCCTTTTTCACCATAGCCCTCTATGGGCTTCCAAATATCACTTTGTCAATTCCACAAGAACTGTCTTAGCGAAAGTCTTCTTGAGGGGAAAGCTGTAACTCTGTGAAATGATTTCACAGAACACAAACAAGTTTCTTAGAAAGCTTCGTTCTCTTTGTTATCGGAGGATATTTCCTTTGACCCTATAGTCTTCAAAGGGATTCGAAGTATCTGTTCTCAGATTCCACAGAAATAAGGCTAGCAAAGAGATGCACGAAATAGAGATGTAACCCTGTGAGATGAATTAACAGAACACTAAGCAGTTTCTCAGAAAGTTTCTTTCCAGATTTCATCTGAGGATATTTCCTTTTTCACCATAGCCCTCAATGGGCTTCCATATATCACTCTGCCAATTCCAAAGGAACTGTCTTAGCGAAAGGCTTCTTGAGGGGAAAGCTGTAACTCTGTGAGATGATTTCACAGAACACAACGAAGTTTCTCAGAAAGCTTCTTTCTCTTTGTTAGCGGAGGATATTTCCCTTGGCCCTATAGTCTTCAAAGCGATCCGAAATATGTGTTCTCACATTCCACAAAAATAAGGCTAGCAAACAGATTCACGAAATACAGATGTAACTCTGTGAGACGACTTAACAGAACACTAAGCAGTTTCTCAGAAAGCTTCTTTCCGGATTTCATCTGAGGATATTTCCTTTTTCACCATAGCCCTCTATGGGCTTCCACATATCCCTTTGCCAATTCCACAAGAATTGTCTTAGCGAAAGGCTTCTTGAGGGGAAAGCTGTAAGTCTGTGAGATGATTTCACAGAACACAAAGAAGTTTCTCAGAAAGCTTCTTTCTCTTTGTTATCGGAGGATATTTCCTTTGGCCCTATGGTCTTCAAAGGGATCCGAAATATCTGTTCTCAGATTCCACAGAAATAAGCCTAGCAAAGAGATCCACGAAACACAGATGTAACTCTGTGAGATGAATTAACAGAACACTAAGCAGTTTCTCAGAAAAATTCTGTCCAAATTTCATCTGAGGATATTTCCTTTTTCACCATAGCCCTCTATGGGCTTCCAAATATCACTTTGCGAATTACACAAGGACTGTCTTGGAGAAAGGCTTCTTGAGGGGAAAGCTGTAACTCTGTGAGATGATTTCACAGAACACAAAGAAGTTTCTCAGAAAGCTTCTTTCTCTTTGTTTTCGTAGGATATTTCCTTTGGCCCTATAGTCTTCAAAGGGATCCGAAATATCTGTTCTCAGATTCTAGAGAAATAATGCTACCAAAGAGATCCACGAAATACAGATGTAACTCTGTGAGATGAATTAACAGAACACAAAGCAGTTTCTCAGAAAGCTTCTTTCCAGATTTCATCTGAGGATATTTCCTTTTTCAGCATAGCCCTCTATGGGCTTCCAAATATCACTTTTCCAATTCCACAAAAACTGTCTTAGAGAAAGTCTTCTTGAGGGTAAAGCTGTAACTCTGTGAGATGATTTCACAGAACACAAAGAAGTTTCTGAGAAAGCTTCTTTCTCTTTGTTATCGGAGGATATTTCCTTTGGCCCTATAGTCTTCAAAGGGATCCAAAATATCTGTTCTCAGATTCCACAGAAATAAGGGTAGCAAAGAGATCCACGAAATACAAATGTAACTCTGTGAGATGAATTAACAGAACACTAAGTAGTTTCTCGGAAAGCTTCTTTCCAGATTTCATCTGAGGATATTTCCTTTTTCACCATAGCCCACTATGGGCTTCCAAATATCACTTTGCAAATTCCACAAGAACTGTCTTAGCGATCGGCTTCTTGAGGGGAAAGCTGTAACTCTGTGAGATGATTTCACAGAATACAAAGAAGTTTCTCAGAAAGCTTCTTTCTCTCTGTTATCGGAGGATATTTCCTTTGGCCCTATATTCTTCAAAGGGATCCGAAATATCTCTTCTCAGATTCCACAAAAATAAGGCTAGCAAAGAGATACACGAAACACCGATGTAACTCTGTGAGATGAATTAACAGAACACTAAGCAGTTTCTCAGAAAGCTTCTTTCCAGATTTCATCTGAGGATATTTCCTTTTTCACCATAGTCCTCTATGGGCTTCTCAATATCACTTTGCCAATTCCACCAGAACTGTCTTAGTGAAAGGCTTCTTGAGGGGAAAGCTGTAACTCTGTGAGATGATTTCACAGAACACAAAGAAGTTTCTCAGAANGGGGAAAGCTGTAACTCTGTGAGATGATTTCACAGAACACAAAGAAGTTTCTCAGAAAGCTTCTTTCTCTTTGTTATCAGAGGATATTTCCTTTGGCCCTATAGTCTTCAAAGGGACCCGAAATATCTGATCTGAGATTCCACAGAAATAAGGCTAGCAAAGAGATCCACGAAATACAGATGTAACTCTGTGAGTGGGAGTCACACATCACAGAGCAGTTTCTCAGAAAGGTTCTTTCCAGATTTCATCTGAGGATATTTCCTTTTTCACCATAGGCCTCCATGGGCTTCCAAATATCACTTTGCCAATTCCACAAGAACTGTCTTAGCGAAAGGCTTCTTGACGGGGAAGCGGTAACTCTGTGAGATGATTTCACGGAACAAAAAGAAGTTTCGCAGAAAACTTCTTTCTCTTTGTTATGGTAGGATATTTCCTTCAGCCCTGTAGTCTTCAAAGGGATCCGAAATATGTGTTCTCGATTCCACAGAAATAAGGCTAGCAAAGAAACCCACGAAATACAGATATAACTCTGTGAGTGGAAATCACACATCACAGAGCAATTTCTCAGAAAGCTTCTTTCCAGATTTCATCTGAGGATATTTCCTTTTGCACCATAGCCCTCTAGGGTCTTCCAAATATCACTTTGCCAATACCACAAGAACTCTCTTAGCGAAAGGGTTCTTGAGGGGAAAGCTGTAACTCTTTGAGATGATTTCACAGAACACAAAGAAGTTTCTCAGAAAGCCTCTTTCTCTTTGTTATCAAAGGATATTTCCTTTGGCCCTATAGACTTCAAAGGGATCCGAAATATCTGTTCTCAGATTCCACAGAAATTAGGCTAGCAACGTGATCCGCGAAATACAGATGTAACTCTGTGAGTTGAATTAACAGAACACTAAGCAGTTTCTCAGAAAGCTTCTTTCCAGATTTCATCTGAGGATATTTCCTTTTTCAGCATAGCCCTCTAAGGGCTTCCAAATATCACTTTGCCAATTCCACAAGAACTGTCATAGCGAAAGGCTTCTTGAGGGGAAGCTGTAACTCTGTGAGATGATTTCACAGAACACAAAGGAGTTTCTCAGAAAGCTTCTTTCTCTTTGTTATCGGAGGATATTTCCTTTGGCCCTATAGTCTTCAAAGGGATCCGAAATATCTGCTCTCAGATTCCGCAGAAATAAGGCTAGCAAAGAGATCCACGAAATACAGATGTACCTCTGTGAGTGGAAGTCACACATCACAGAGCAGTTTCTCAGAAATCTTCTTTCCAGATTTCATCTGAGGATATTTCCTTTTTCACCATAGCCCTCTATGGGCTTCCAAATATCACTTTGAAAATTCCACAAGAACAGTCTTAGCGAAAGTCTTCTTGAGGGGAAAGCTGTAACTCTGTGAGATGATTTCACAGAACACAAAGAAGTTTCTAAGAAAGCTTCTTCTCTTTGTTATCGGAGGATATTTCCTTTGGCCCTATAGTCTTCAAAGG
>NW_020260011.1:0-4491 GCF_003255815.1 Theropithecus gelada
GTGGCTATAGTTTGTTTTCACTGCTGAGGAATATTCCATGATGGAAAGCGTAATTCATCTGTTTTTCATATCGGTGGACATTTGGATTATTTTGGGAGGGTGTGTATGCCTATTCAGCCTTCATTTTTTCAGGATTTTTTGTAGAAGATAACGTAACAGTGTAACATCCTCTGCTACGGAGCCAACACGAACCCTGATTACAGCCACACAGACTCTCACACAGACTCTCAGGCCTTGTTACCAACGCACAGAACCATTTTCTTAAGTTGAAACACAGTAGCAGAACCTGAAGCCATGTGAACGGTTCCTCCGATCTTACACTTGGAATTCACTTTTTATTACTATGTCTGCTAATTCGGAAGCATATCAATTATACAGAAATCTGAGAATGTAAAATTATACGTTTATAACAGAAAAAACCTTAATACCCCAGAACACATGGCTATGTTTTTCCCTCATGCCCCACCACTGTTTTCTTTGCTTGAAATGGGAAATGACACTTGAATGCGGTTTTCTAGTGACTGTTAGACTGGCATAGTTCTTCAGAGACAGAGGATGTAAAGCACATGGAGAATTTCTGTTTGTGGAATGTGATTTCCCGGTCGCCTCATTCAGGCTACCACCACCTTCCCCTCTGGCCGCCTGCACCGTGGGACGTCTGAGAAGGTCCCTGTTTCATCCTCTGGAAATTCTGAAAAGGAAGGAGAGGAGGGCGTGTAGGGTGTGGTGCATTTGTGTTGGTCCTTCGAGCTTTTATTTGGAGTCTCGGCTGCCTTGGTGGTTCCTGCCTTTATGTCCCTAGGTCGTGGCTTCGTCCTTGTGTCTAACTCACAGGCAGACAGATGGAAAGGGAAGTTGTATTCAGCCAATAGCTTGATCTTATTCTCAAGGCTCAAATCGACTGGGTATTTGGAGACTTCTGTGCAAGTGGACATTTTTGGTTTTTAAACATGGTGTCTTATTTGTACTTCAAATGGGAAACTGGTTCTCTTGGAAAAAATATAGGCATAAAGCTGGTTCTTAAAAAAAAAAAAAAAAGGGAGTGGGTGTGAGAGAGTGGCTTAGAAATTACACCAGTAATGGTCGGGAGTGGTGGCTTACACCTGTAATTCCAGCACTTTGAGAGGAGGAGGCAGGTGAATCCCCTGAGGTTAGGAGTTCCAGACCAGCCTGGTCAACATGGTGAAACCCCGTCTGTACTGAAAATATGAAAATTAGCCGGGCATGGTGGCAGGCACCTGTAATCCCAGCTACTTGGGAGGCTGAGGCAGGAGAATCGCTTGTACCCGGGAGGCAGAGGTTGCAGTGAGCCGAGATCGCGCCACTGCACTCCACCCTGGGCGACAGAGCAGAAACTTCATCTCAAAATAGAAAAACACAAAAAACAAAACAAAACAAAAACCCGGTAATGAAAACCTGATTGCATCATCTGTGATGGAGATGGCGGATTATTTCATTTTTAGTGACAGGATGAATTGGATATGTTTGCAGTATTGATTTGATAAAGGAAATGGTGAGAACCAAATGTGCCGCCCAGCTTGGGCCTCGCCGTTGGCAGAACACTTGGCGGGCAACAGACTGGAGACTCGGAGACCGAGGGGAGAATTCTCACGCCTTTACGCTGGTGCAGTGTGTGCTTCTGGACTCCTGCTGGAGGGAGCTGCCCCTTTGCCTTGCAGGCTTTGGTGCAGTGGAGAACTTAGGACCTGCCCCTCCTGGTACACCTGTGGGTGTGGTGAGCAGTGCCAGGGCTGAGGCACAGGTGTTGAGCCCAGAACGTGGGACGGAAGAGGCTGCACACGCCGGCAGGCGTCTGCTCCAGCAGCCGGGGGTTTCCGCAAGGGGGCGGGGCGTTGATGTTCCTCCTTGAATTTGGGTGGGGAGGGTGTCGTGGGGTGCTGTGTCTGCACTTGTGTTGCTCTGAGGTCAAGTTGTGGCCCCGAGTCCCTGTCCCTCTGCCAAAGTGAGGTTTTGCCCATTTTCAGGTCAGATTTCCCTTGGGTCCGGGTCTCTAGGAGTGGGGGGCAGTCGAAGGAGGCGTGAGCACTGTGGACGCGCGTGGGCCTCTTCCTCTCCCCTCAGCTCCTGGGTTGTGTGTGAAGAGCTGCCCAGCGGAATCACCCTCCTGCCTGGTGTTTCATTCACCAGAAATCGTTCTCACTGTGGACTCTTGAGTCAAATGTAATCCAGGAATGGAACGTGCTGTTGCTGGACGCCACACACAGCATCAGGAGCCTAGTTGGGGATTATATGGTCTTACCCCACACCTTAAAAGTAAAGACTATAGCTGTCAGGCGTCTGAGCCCAAGCCAAGCCATCGCATCTCCTGTGACTTGCACGTATATACGTCCAGATGGCCTGAAGCAACTGAAGAATCACAAAAGTGCAAATGCCCTGCCTGGACTTAACTGATAACATTCTACCAGAAATAAGTGAAAATGGCCAGTACTTGCCTTAAGCGATGATTTTTTTTGTGTGAAATTCCTTTTCCAGGCTCATCCTGGCTCAAAAAGCTCCCCCACTGAGCACCTTGTGACCCCCACTCCTGCCCGCCAGAGAACAATCCCCATTTGACTGTAATATTCCTTTACCTATCCAAATCCTATAAAACGGCCCCACACTTACCTCCCTTCGCTGACTCTTTGGACTTAGCCCGCCTGCACCCAGGTGAAATGAACAGCCATGTTGCGCTCACAAAGCCTGTTTGGTGGTCTCTTCACATGGATGTGCATGACAATAGTTAAGGGGATACTGAAGTCTTTGGCAGCTCCAAGAGCTTTTTCAGTTTGTGTCGGGCCATTGTAGGCAGAAGGAAATGCTTGCTTAGAGAATCTTACAGAAATGTTCGGTGCAGTGCCATTAACTCGTGGAATAAATGTGTAACTTTCCATGGCAGACCTCTGGAAAGAGATGCACTTTGAGTGCACCCTGGCCTACTCGCTGCAAGAATCGGCCGTGTCACCCCGCTTTCCGTGGGTCTGCAGGTGTGCGTGGTCTATTGCCCTGCACTGTGGCCATGGAAGGGAAGATGATCTGGAATGCTGGCGACAGTTATCGGTGTGTGTTGATGTGTGCTGCTTTCTACGGGGGAGAACATTTCTGTTTAATAAACATCTCATCACGACGATGACTGCAAGATATTTGAGTCTCATTCAATAGTGTTTCTGGGTTCCTTCTGTTTTTAATCTGCTTTCTAGCACTAGGCAAGTGAAGACATGGAAAGTAAAAACCCATCGAACTTGTAGAGATATGGTGTTGTGTAGGAGCAGACTGTAGCCTCTGGCTCTGTTTAAAGATTGTAGTAAACCTCTTACCTGGCATAGTCAGGGTGTAAATTATCTTGTTTAATCGAAATGTGTATGAGTCATGCATTGTTGATGATGAGCCTGCATTGTTGATAAAATACCAGATTTTTTTTTTTTTTTTTTTTTTTTTTTTTGAGACGGAGTCTCGCTCTGTCGCCCAGGCTGGAGTGCTGTGGCCGGATCTCAGCTCACTGCAAGCTCCGCCTCCTGGGTTCCCGCCATTCTCCTGTCTCAGCCTCCCGAGTAGCTGGGACTACAGGCGCCCGCCACCTCGCCCGGCTAGTTTTTCGTATTTTTTAGTAGAGACGGGGTTTCACCGTGTTAGCCAGGGTGGTCTCGATCTCCTGACCTCGTGATCCACCCGTCTCGGCCTCCCAAAGTGCTGGGATTACAGGCTTGAGCCACCGCG
This sequence comes from Theropithecus gelada, assembly GCF_003255815.1. NCBI lineage: Eukaryota > Metazoa > Chordata > Mammalia > Primates > Cercopithecidae > Theropithecus > Theropithecus gelada. The sequence continues at coordinate 3,715 of NW_020260011.1, forward strand.
CCCGGCCAAAATACCAGATTTTAAGGGAACATGTCAACGTGCCGTAAGATACCAACAAAGTTCCTCACTGAGGTTCGGCGCGGGTTCGGAGGAGCTGGGCCTTAGGTCACCAGGGTCGTCTCTGGGAGCAGATGCTCAGTGTGGGCAATAGTCACTTAGCCTTTCCAGAGCCGAGGAACAGCTCTCTGTGATGGTTTTTGGAACCTGTATTTTGAGTCAGTTTGTCCCACTTGACTCGAAGTTGCCGCGCAATTTCAGACCTTTACCTCCACTGTGCGCTCGTTTTCTTGTCCCCTGATAACTGCCTCGGTTGCCCCGGCCTGACATTTGAGCCTCGTCGTTCATGGACACAGGCTCCGTGGTGGGCCAAAGGCCGCGACTCCAGCTTGCACAGTTCCGTGCCTCTCACCATGGCTTATCACATCACTCCCGGGATCTCCCGTTTAGAGGAAGAGTGTCCCTTTCCTGCAGGCCCTGTGTGGTGTGGAAACCACCCCTACCTACCTTTCTCCTGTTTGAACTGTACCGTGAAGCTATTTCTGTTCTAGTCAACTGTCAGAATTTAAGGAACAGTGATTTATGTAACTTATCACACGCTTCTCAGCAGTTCTTTATGAATTTCATTCTGTTGTGAAATTATTGCAGTTTTCATGGCTATGCTGGTCTCACGTTGTGGCCCTTGAAATGAATTCCCTTCCCCATTGTGTGTTAAGGTTGTGCCTGGGAGCTGTTGAGGCCTCACCTCTGCTTAGGGCAGTGGCTTTGCTCTCCTGACAA
>NW_020260012.1:0-4489 GCF_003255815.1 Theropithecus gelada
GAGGAGGAGGGAGAGGAGGAGGGAGAGGAGGAGGGAGAGGAGGAGGGGGAGGAGGAGGAGGAGGGAAAGGAGGAGGGAAAGGAGGAGGAGGAGGAGGGTGAAGAGGAGGAGGAGGGATGCCTGCTCTTGTCTGGAGACAGCAGAGCGACGACGGGTGCTACAGCAGACGGCCCCGGACGCGCGTCTCAGTGGTGAACCGCAGAGCTGCCCTAGGCTGGACTGAGAATATGTCGCAGATGACATTTCCCCTTAATGAACTCAAATCAAACGGCCCGTATGCAAGGTGAGTTATTTCTAAGAACTCACTCCTTGAATCACATGCAAAGTGGATGTGAGGAAACCGCTGCCCTGGCCGTAGGCCACCCACCCAAACCCACTCTGTTCAGCTCCGGAAAGCAGTGTCCCCAAGCGGAGAAAAGCCACCAGCCGGCTTCCTCCAGGGCCGATGACCCTCTCCCCGGGCCGCCAGGCCAGCAGCCCTGCCTCAGTGACGTCCTGTCAGTAGCCTTGACCCGTTCCCAGCTCCTGCAGAGCCTCAGAGCATCACCTGCCTCAGCCTTTCTCAGTGCTCCCCGCCCCACCCTCCGCGCCGCCCGGCCGCCTCCTGCCTGACCTCTGCCCGGAGTGGGCTCCCAGCACTGAGCCCTGGCTCTGTTCTGCTCCTGAGATCCAGAGGTAGGAGAGCAGGCCCTTCAGGGCTCACACTCACCTTGCAGCGGCAGGAGAGACGGCACCTGGGTGCATCTGCAGGAAACAGCACCCCCCCCAGGTGAGGGCCCTGCAGAGCCGCCCGAGTGGACGTTCTCACAGCACAGCCCACAAGTCCCAGCGGACGGGGCTGTTTCCGCCTCACCCAAGACCAACAAGGAGACAACAGTGAAACGGTAACCGTGGTCCAAAGAGCCGTATCGGGAGCCAGTCTCGGTATCTGAGGTCCCTGGATCCGCCTCCACCTTGTGCAGCCTCGATACGTAGTCAGTGATTCGTTTCCACCAACGCAGTTAATGAAGAGCTTGGGGGAGGCGTCTGTTTGCGTTTGTTGCTGTTTTTTTGTAATTAAACTTACTTTGAGAAAAGTGTGAATTCACATCGCAGCTGTAAAAAACAACTGTAGAGACTGTCTGTGCCCTTCACCATTTCCTGTTGGAAACATCACAAGGACTCAAGGTCAACATCGCACCAGGAGAGGGACACGGATGGAGTCAAGATCCAGACGTCCCGGGGCACGAGGACCCGAGGCGCCCCTCACAGCCACCGGCAGCCCCTCAGCTATCCTGACGCCGTGGCGTGCCGAGAGCGTGATCTCGGAACGTGCAGGAGGCGGCCTTCTGTGCCCGGCTTTCGCGCTGCTCCTCGGCTCCCGGGACAGCCTTCTGGTCGCTGCATAGAACCGTAGTCAGCTCCTGTACTGGCGACGCCAGACATTCAGGTTCAGGCTTTTCTGTGAACAGTCTTCCATCCACTGGGGTAAACGCCCAGGAGGGCAACTGCCAGGTCACACAACAGTGACAGGTTTAGCTTATAAAGAAACTTCGAAACAGTCTCCCGAGCGGCCGTGCCGTCTCACACCCTCAGCGATGCGTGAGGACCCAGCTTCCCTGCCTCTCGCCAGCGCCGGGCGTCTTGGTTTTCACTCCGTTCTGATGGCACCTTGCTCTGACTCAGGCTCCCTGAGGCCGGCGAGCAGCACCTTCTCGCGCGGCTCTTTGCCGTCTGCACACCCTCCCTGGTGAGATGTCTTTTCATATGTTTTGCTCATTTTCTAATTGGAACGAAACGCGCTCGGCCATGGCTGTGTAATTCTTTTCATATGCTGCTGAATTCTGTCTGTGAACCTTTCCTGTCTCTCTCCTAAAGCACACGCTAAAAACAGCTGTGAATGAGGACAGCTCTGGAACTGCCGCCCTGCCCAGCGAGGAGGTTCCCCCACAAACAATCTGACCAAGACGCATTTCTAAACTGCTCCGTGTGCCTGTCTCTGTCCATCGTGCACAGCATCCAGCTGTCCACCACTGCATCTGCTTTCCGGTCTTGTCTGCACTGTCTCACGTTTGACTCTGAACAGAAACGATTCTGAGGGGAGACAAAGGAAAACGCAGATCAAAAGCTGGAGGCAGAAGTCCTCTGTTCTGAAACGTGAAGACCGAGAGCGCATCTACACACAAACACCGAGACCCTGCGGCCAGCACTGCCGGGTCCTGCGAGGCAGCCGTGGGCGGCAGGTGGTGCGAACACACACCAGCCCGCTCCCGAGAGCCTGGATCCCGCCGGGGCACGAGACGCACCTCTCGGACGGGGGCCGACGGACGGCTGCCTCCACCGTGTGTGCCCGACTCCTCCCCACGACTCCCCCAGCCTCAGGCTTCCCGGGAAAGGCAGAGCCACGCCGGGTGGGGTCTCTCACCAAGAGTGAGGACGGGGTGGGGGATCTTGTGAAAGTAGAACCCCGAGGCTGGCAATTCCTGAGGCTTTAATTAACCGCGAGCCACGAGCACTGGTCTACAAACGGAGGAGGGGAGAGGATCCTTTTTGGCCTCAACGTGTTTTAACCTTGGAAGAAGGCGGCAAGCTCTCTCCGGTGCCACCACATCGAACAGCAGGACGAAGGCGTGGATTCCAGAGACCAACCCCTCCCTCCCGGGCACCACAGCGCCCAGCTGCCAGCATCTCGTCGCCAGGAGACCTCGCGCTCTTGAGAGGAGGCGCAGGGAAGAGGGAGCTCTGAGCTTAATCCTGCACCGAGACGCCAGATTCTCAGGGCAGGAGCTTTTGTGGGCGCCGCGCCTAGCACAGGGCCTGGACCCAGTGAGCGGATGTGAACGAGAGGGTGGCTAACTGCCTCCAGGTTCCTAGAAGAAGCCACTTTCAAGGCTCTCGAGAAATGTTGTGAGCTAGTTCATTTGAAAGCCTCCGTGCCGACAGGCAGAGCAGAAAGCGCAGGCTGCTGGAGTCGATCCCGACAAGCAATCTTGGAACTCTGTCTGAATTTATATGGGGACCACCAGGATCTGGCAATTCCACTGAAAAAAAAAGTTGGAATGTTGAAAGGATAGGCTGCTGACAGACGGGAGGTGTAGGGGGACACGGGGGGCTGTGTTCCCCGAGTTGCCCACCACAGTCCCTCCCTGCCTGCCCTCCTCACATGGCCATCAACCCTCAAGCACTGAGAGGTGAGGTCTGTGCTCCCTCCCCTCAAATCTGGGGTCAGCATGACACCACGTGACACCGTGTCCTGAGGCTACGTTGTCAAAGGCAACGCAGCTTCCAGCAGGCTCTCCTGGACACGCGTTCTTGCAGCCACCGTGCATGGAGAGAGAGTGCCCAGCCAGGATCCCTGCTCTGAGCGAGTGCGCCGGCTCCAGATGACCCCAGCCCGGCAGTCCAGAAGGTGAGGACGCCTGCGAATGTAGACAAGCTGCCCCGGCTGACCGACCAAGACAGAAACTCAGACCTGCAAGGTGAACCCGTCACAGAGAAGGAAACTCACACCCTCGAGGTGAGCCCCCCAACACAAAACGTAACTCAGGGCTGGGCGCCGTGGCTCTCGCCTGTAATCCCAGCACTTTGGGAAGCAGAGGCAGGCAGATCACAAGGTCAGGAGTTCGAGACCAGCCTGACCAACGTGGTAAAACCCCGTCTCTACTAAAAATACAAAAAAATTAGCCGGGCATGGTGGCGCGCACCTGTAACCCCAGGTACTCAGGAGACTGAGGCAGGAGAATCGCTTGAACCCGGGAGGCGGAGCTTGCAGTGAGCTGAGATTGCACCACTGCACTCCAGGCTGGGTAACAGGGCAAGACTCCATCTCAAAAAAGAAAAACAAAAAAGTAACTCCAATTCACAAGGTAAGCCCCCCACACAGAAAGGAGCTCAGACCCACAAGGTGAGTCCCCCACTGCATGGCCTGGCACAGTCTGCAGGGCACTTGGCTCTAAAAACGGTGGCAAGAAGGTCAGGGCTCCTAGAGCTGCAGCTCAGGCTCCCTGTGGACTCGCTGTGGAGGCTGAGTCCTGAAGACAGGAAAGGGGCGAGGCCTTCGATGGGCAGCGCAGGAGGGTAAAGTGCGTCTGGGTGACCCCGGGGGAGGCAACCTCAGTGCAGGGTGCCGGGTGCGAGGGAGGAAGCAGGGGCTGGGCTGAGGCGGGAGGCAAAGCATTACAAACGCAGCCAGAGCTGAGAATGGCTCCTGCCCAGAAAGACACGTTCTGGAACGGACCCGAGAAGTCAGCTTCTAAATTACACTGAAGAAAGAACAGCTGCATTTTTGACACTAACATCAGCTCCCTGGGGCCACTGCTTTGGAGTGAACGACCTGCCATCCGCTGCTGTGGGGGCCCCTAGTTGGGGGGGGACCCTGGTGTGGGGAGTTGCGGGGGGCCCCTGGTGTAGGGAGCTGTGAGGGGGACCCTGGTGTGGGGAGCTGTGAGGGGGGCCCCTGGTGTGGGGAGCTGAGGGGGGACCCTGGTGTGGGGAGCTGGGGGGGCCCTGG
>NW_020260013.1:0-9726 GCF_003255815.1 Theropithecus gelada
TTTATTTTTTAAATTTTATTTTGAGATGACAAATAATTGTATATATATTTATGAGTTACAATGTGATGTTTTGATATATGTTTACATTGTGGAATGATCAAATCAAGCTAATTACCATTCTTATCCTTTTTGTGGTAAAAAAAACATGCAGAATCTACTCTTTTGGCAATTTTTAAATATACAATACATTACTATTTATTATAGTCACCATTCTGTGCAATAAATCACTAAGTGTATTCCTCGTGTCTAGCTGAGATTCTGTACCTTTAAATCAATATCTTCCCTTTCCCTATTCACTCCCCTCCCCTAGCCTCTGGTAACTACCATTTTACTCTCTAATTTTATGGGTTCAACTTTTTAGATTTCACATATGAATGTGATCAGGCTGTATTTATCTTTCTGTGTCTGACTTGTTTCACCTGCCTAATGTTACCCGGGTTCATCATGGTGTCACCAGTGATACCAATTTCTGATTTCTTGCCTCCAGAACTGTAAGAGATAAATTTCTGGTGTTTTAAGCCACCAAATTGGTGGTAATGTTACAACAGCCACCAGAAACTAACACAATTGCTGAAACTTTTACCAGAGAAAATGTTTCTCCTGAAACAGAGTTGTTCTAACAAGACAATTTCTTTCCTCTTGATCTGTTCATAGATGCAAATCTACTTCTTGCCATGTAATTCATTATTAAGGCTTCAGCAAAGTCACAGAAGCTGTCATTGAATAAAATGGGTTCCATTCCCGTTTGTGTGGCTGCATAATAATTACCTCATAATGCAGTGGTTTAAAATAACAGCTATATTTAGTTTTCTCATAATCTGCAATTTCAGCAGGCTTGGTAGGTTAGCTCATCTCTGTTCCACTCAGGATTGGCTGAGGTTCAAAGGCAGGGACCTGGAAGCATTTGAAGGTTTACTCACTTAGAGTTGGAGGTTGACTCTATCAGCTGAGATTTTGGCTGGGATTGTCAACTAGAAAACCTGCACGTATCTCTCCATGCGGCCTGGGCTTGTAGATAGAGAAACACAAACTGCTTTTCCTTCTATACTCACACCATTCTCAATTCATGCTTCACTCCTGACATAAAATGTATAGAAAAAAATCAACTGTTTGTCTCTATACTCACATTCAGCACTACTGTAGTCAGATATGGGGTGTTTTTTTTTTCCCATACTGAACAATTCTCCTATACCAGCTGGATGACCTATGATTCAATTCAACTCTGACACTAACTGGAATTAGTATCTGCACAGGTTAAGGTTGTAGCCCCACCAGACTGCCCCCCACTTCAGATGCAATCGCAAGTGGTAGGTCCTCAGTTTCCCCACAACGTCTATCTAGCTTGACTACAAATTAGAGGTTCTCATAATCCCCTCCTGAGTTAAACAATTTGCTAAAGCAGCTCACAGACCCCAGGAAAATGGTTTACTTACTATTACCAATTTATTACAAAGGCTTATACGAAGTTCATTTTAAAGGATACAAATGAACAGCCAAATGGAGAGATACACAGGGCAAGGTCTAGAAGGGCCCTGAGCATGGAGGTTTCTGTCCGCATGGAATAGGGGTGTGCCTCCCTCACCCAGCACACAGATGTATGTATTACCCAGAAGCTCTCTGATCCCTCAGCGTGGAGTAGGGATAGATGTAAAGAAACAGCTAATTTATCCTATAAAACCATGACCAATATTTTCATATTCTCGCACTAATTTGTGCATTCTATTGCTCTTTGTATCTTATAATAAGTTTCGCAGAACTATTTAGCACAGAAATCAGCTGATGGTTAGCTAAATCCTATTTCTCTTCAAGTCAGTCATTTTTCATAAGTATTACATCCTGGAGAGACTTTAACTCAATCTCCCAATACGTTGAATCACCAATATCAGTAGTATCGTAAGATTTATTTATACTAGGTAATTGAATCTTACTTACAACACCAGTATGACACCATATCACAGTATGATCATGGGACAACTCAGTTTCATAAAAGGATAAATCAGTAAGAATTACAGAGGAATTTGTCTTGTCTTCCCAGTGGAATCCACTCTTGGCCATTTGTCAGATATTATTAAGGAAGGGCATTATTACAATTGGCCATGTTAGTTATTTCTGGGTTTCTAGTTAATTGAGGACAAAAGGAATCACCCCACCTCATCTCACAGGCTTGTACTGAGGCTGGTTTCTATGGTGTGTTATTATATAGCAAGGCCCACCTCTTTCCTGCAGGGAGGACACAGGTGGTATTTAGATAGTTCCTATTTCTACCAACTGTACTGCAGGATATATTTCATTTTGACCTATGCTGTGGGGGAGAGCAGTCATAGTCTATCAGTGTAACACTACAAGTGCCCTCAGAGAACTTCCATAAGTTTGGAAGGCCCTCAGACTCCCATGGGTGGGTCTTTGGACCTCAGCAGCCAGAATAGCAGGTCACTGCCCCACGGCCACTTCAGCTTCCATCTGTATTAAAAGAGTCAAGAGGCCCTGTTGAGTCAGGTACAAACCCTGGGCTGGGTGTTAGCAGTGCCCAGCATTGTTTGTTGAGCCAGCCTGATCCACTTTGCTAAAGCCTCGTTATCTTTCCGCCCTGACTCCCATCCTTTGCCGTCCTCCTGGAAGAGAATTTCCTCTGTTCTGTCTCTTCTAGTTAATAAATCTTTTTCCTCTGAATACTGCTCCACATTAACAGTAAACTCAGCTTGTCCCAGGATACCTAGACCTGCACCTATCTCTCCTGAGGCCCTTTTCTGTCTTATGAGCCAGTGTTGTTTAATCTACCATGCATATCATTGCTGTTGTGTACTAATGGCCTGAATGCAGTTAGAATAAATGTTTTGCAAAAAATATTGGGTCCCCACACTGGAGTTAGATGATTGGTGTTTACAGGTAGATGTAATTTAATTTGAGAGTGCCATAAGGCCTCTCACAGCCTTCCTTGTTTCGGGTGGGGTCATTCCCCAGGGGAACTTGGATCTACCATGTGACGCCAACTCCTTTAATCCCACCAGAGGCCCATTGTTTTTCCCTATTCTGTTAATAGCTTTCTGTCCATAAAAACAAGAGTGATATATATTTATGCATAGCCTAAATGCATGCTATGTTGGGCATGCTACCTTCATATTTTTTCTATTATAACCAGGGACTTTTCTAAGCATTTGACCATCAGGTTTATAGTTACCACAGTGATCAGTCTGTTGGGAGCCATACACCATATAGATTGAAGTCTCAGTAGAAAGCAGTCCTCAGAACTCCCTCCCCAAAGGATATCCTTTGTAGTTGATGTAGCCTGAAAAATAGAAGTCAAAAGATACCACTGGTACATTGCTAGAGTCCCATTGAGTCATTAACAGTCTAATTCATCATCGTACCATATGATCAGAATGGCTCCCAGAACAATGTCTCTCAGGTTTGCAGGCTGTCGTTCAACCTTGTCGGGTTCCAAAAGCAGGGGTGGTCTCAGCAAACATACAGCTTCACCCTTCCAAACATCTGTTCGTAATTGTGCTAAGAAATAATATCCTGATCTGAGTCTCTCCTGAGGTATTAAGACAATGTTGGATTTCCCTCATTGCATACCTCATATATGCACTGTATTCCTTTACCCCCAGCTATTATTACTCCTTCTCTCCATTTGTCATTTATTTTGACCCAGAGTTTTCTATCTTTGGGAGGGCCATTGCTGACAGTGATGCTAGTCTAACAAGTGCCTCCCTTTTGGTCCATTTCCATTCACATAGGGTCAGGTTACCTGGGTGCAGAACTGTCCTATCAGGGATGTCAGGGCTAACCCAATCCCTCGGCAACACAGCAATACTCACCGATGTGAATTCACACTATCAGGACCTTAGGAATTCTGGCCTAAATGTTTAAAAGTTAGTTACACTATCTTGCCTAGAAATCATCCTTGCTTGCTTACAGTGCCCACAGTCACATCCCTGGTCCAGGACCCCTAGCATCAGGCAGTGCTCCAGTGCTTCTTACTGGGACAAAAAAAAAGTGAGATTATCTGGGACAAATCATATAACCACACTGGCAGCAGGAGGGAGATTCCCACTCCCGCTTTGCCAGATCCCCCAGAAAAGTGATAAATCTATCCAGGGGGAGCCTTCCTTTATCCTCCCACATGTTGAGTGTGAGCACACACTCATGAAGGCAAGTCCCTCATGCCTTTGTCTTCTGTTTTAGGCAGCGAATATTTCAATTGCCTCTTTCAATTATCTATTAAACCATTACCCTGAGGATGATATGCAACATAATATGTCCATTTGATGTAGTATTTCTTTGCTTACTGTTGGACACTATGGGTTGTAAAGTGCATCCTTGGGCTGAAGAAATGTAGTTTGATGAGCCAAATTGCAACAGTATTGTCTGTTCCAATCTTTTAATAGTATTTTCAGCATTTGCATTTACTACCAGTCCAGAGTAAGTGTCTATTCCTGCTGGGACCAATTTGTAGCTCCCAGGGGCTGTTGGCATTGATCTAATGTAATCCACTTACCAGCTATGTGTGGGGCCTTCCCTGTGCAGAATCTTCTCTGTAGCCGTCTGCAGTCTCTGTCTCTCTTGTTGACAGACAAAACAGCTCTTGGTGACATTCTGTGCCTCAGAGAGTAAAGAGGAATATGTCTACATTCAGTCCATTTCTGCATGGCTGTAACCCCCACACCATGTTCACTTATTTCATGGACCCAGATGACCACCTCAAGGGAGAGCATCAGCAAGTCTATATGGTGGTTTAAGTTACCTCCTGAACCTGTAAGGGGTTCTTCAATGCTCCCCTTAATTTCCCATAGTAATTTCCATAAGGCCACACCACATAAGACCATCCCTTCAATAGCCCAGTTTTCCATTGTCCATCTATCTGACCACACAGCCAGACCATTGGCTATTGCCCATGAGTTTATAAAAATCCAAACATAAGGGCTTTTACCATTGTTAAACTCTTCCATCATTGCTAAAAATAACAGCATGTAATTCAACCCATTAAGTCAATTTGTTCTTAACTTCTTCAACTAGTCTTTCTATCTTCTGGTCTTAATGCAACAGATCTCAAGACGGCATAATGTCCATCCATCTTGGGACTTCCATCCATAAACCAAGCAGTTCTTTGTCAGCCCATTAAGAGCTGTTCATAGGGCACTGTCCACATGGCAATAGATTCTGGCAGTTCTTCCAGTGGTTCTCAAGCCAGTTGTAGGGGACCTCAGGCTAGCTACTTATGGATACAGTAGGTGCCTCCTTGCATTCCACCAGTAGCATGCTTCTGTATAAACCATTTCCACTTTATCATGGAACTCTTTTGAGCACTGCCTTCCTTATTAGAGTGTTTCTCTGACATCACCCAAGACATTATTAGCATCTCAGGTTTCATGATTATTTTATGTCCTTCAGTCATTGAGGTCATCTCAATTAAAACCCAGTAGCAAACTAGTAATTGCCTCTCAAATGATGTGTATATGGGGCGGCAGCATCTGGAATCCCAGGCGCTCGGGCTTTTACCATAAGCTGCAGTTTGCATGAGCACTGGTAGCAGACACTTTCAAAATCATCTGAATGGAGATCATAACAGCTCAGAGGCATTGAGAGAGCTATTGATTTTTGTAATTCAGACATGGTCTGCATGTCCAGGTCCCCACTTATCATGGTTTTCTTTCAGGTAGTCTTATGTATAGAAGCTGGCAATATTTTCAGATGTGGAATGTGCATTCTCTAAACTCCAAATACAACAACCAAATGCAAGGTTTCATGTTTGGTCTTAGGGGTGATTAACAACAACAGTTTATTTTTAGTCACTTGTGGAACTGGGTGGCTCCTACCTATGTTATTCCTAAGAATGTTACCATGTGGGTAAGTTCTTGGATCTTTGCCGGAGTTACTAACTAGCCTTGGTTGGTCATGTGAGTTCATCATTGCATTCACCTCAATCTTAACCTGGCTCTTTAGTTTCCAATATTATCATCTCATCATCAATATGGTGCCTTATTACACTTGAGACCTGCATCAAGCCCAAATCCCTACTGACCAAATGATGACAGTAAACCAGTGAGTTCAGATGACCCCATGGTAGCACAGTATATGTAGACTGGGATCCTTCCTACATAAGAGCAAACAGTGTTTGGCACTTTCTGAGATTAAACTAGAGAAGAATGTTTGCAAGATCTATCAGTGAGTAGCAGTCTTTCTGTATGATTGAAATCATGTCTAGAATTACTGACGCTATAGGTGGTACAAATATATGTATTTAAGCCTCAGTAGTCTACTGTTTGTTCTCCATGAGCCATCCTCCTTTTATAAGGGCCACACAGGGCTGTTGTTCAAAAAATTCTTTTGTATCAGCACTCCTGCATCTAGCATGTCATTAATTAAAGTGTGAATCTCCTTTTGCAACCCCCCACCTCCCTCTGCCACTCTCAGGTACTTTATATTGTTTTAAATTAACCACCTGTGTGGATTCAGGCAGTTCTAATAGTTCTCATTTAGCACATTCAAAGAAAATTGACCTCAGGGAAGACTTACATAACTTCTAATAACAATATTAGGTAGAGGAAGCAATCCGTAGTCAGACATAATATCCATCCCAATAATACATTCAGGTAAAGGTGACACAACCAACTCACATAGTTTTTTCAAGAATTCTAATTGTCCTCCAAACTTCCATGTTAATCCCACCAACCACTGAAGCTCCATATACTCCCCCAATCTAACTTTAGCTACTGTTAAGTTTTCACCAACAGATTTTGGAATTACAATGCATTGACCTCCTACATCAAGGAGTCCCAGAAAAGTCTCTTCTCCTTCCACTGACCATTTCATCCACACATATGCACATGTCCTTGGGACCCCAGTCAGCTGGCGGTCTGGCCAGGAGACCCTGGCCCCTCATCAATCTTGACTAACCTGCTTAACCATCACCCCAAGCAGTTCTGAGTAATCTCTGACTTTTTAAGTTTCTCCAAACTGGGGTAAATGGAGCAAACATGTTTGGGGCCTTTCAGTGTCGGGAGACAAACAGAAAGACAAACCTCCAATAGTGCTGCATCAATACTTCTGTTTCAACACCATCAATATCTACAACATTCATCCGGTTTCTCAATAACCATTTAAAGACTTCTGCCATGCTAGGACAAGTCCATGCCTCTCTTCTTTGTCTCATTTCTTTTTAATTACTATAATGTCCTTGATCAGTAAGACCCATAAGGGGAAGCTGAGACAGCAAATCTGGTAAGGTTTCTCAAGCTATTGTTCCATTTTGCAGAAGTACACGTGGGGTGCCCATGGAAAACGAACTCCTTTAATCACAGCATTTTCCATAACCTCGTAATGGGCATGTAATTGGCAAAAGGGTCTGGCTGCTTGTAGCTTGTAAAAAGAAGCCAATGTAGCAAGAGTAAAGTGTGACAAAAAGAGAGTGAGATTTTATTATCCATGCTAGCAAGGGGACGAGGGGTGTAATATTTTCCAAAAATTTCCACTCTCCAATTTGTGGAGAGAACACAGGGGTGGGTTTTAAATAGAAGGTTTAGAATGCAGAAGAGGCAGGCGGCCTAGGAGGTGTCAGGTGGCATGACCATTCCGATGGCTTGTCTTAAGTTATTGTTCCAACAGGTTGAAGGGCTGGCGCCATTGTGGCTGGAGGTATCTGGTCCATACCAGGATCCGGCCCCTGAAGCTTCTAAGGAAATATATGACCAGATAAGTGAGTATGGTGTGTGCTTAGCAAGCATATAGGTAAATAAATGTGCTTAAGACATGGGAGCATAGAAGGGGAAAAGAAAAGGAGTGGATGTTCACAGAACATTCCAAGGCTATATTTCAAGATGACACGTAACACATACACAATTTGTCTCAAAGTCATATCTTGAGATTGGAGAGAAAGGAGGACAGGAAACCCAATTTTAAAATGCAGTTTGAAGCCAGGCTGCTCAGTTACAGGCATATTCAGCAGACGAATGGCCACTCCTCATAAAATTTGCATACGAAGTCTATCAGCTGCATCATCTGAGATGTTCCACTTGGCATTTATGGGGGAGTTAGCAATCCCACTTTTAGGATAAACACACTTTATAGCCATACCGTATAGGAATAATCCCCTGTATAGAGGGATTGTTCAATAGTGAGTTGTGGATCCTGAATCAACTCAAGCATGTGCTTCCACTCTGTAGCATTCAAAACCAAAGACACAGCCCCCAAATTAGCTTCTCTCACAATCCGTGTTAGTAAAGGTTCTTCAGAGAGCTGACGATATCAATCCACAAGATGAGATAATTTATTCATGCAATACCCCCAGGTTTCAGTAGTCTCTTGGCTTGTCCCTTTCCCCAAGCTGACTGCCTTCTTGGTGCCCAGATACTATCTATTGTCCCTGGTTAACTTTTCCCTTTGCAAGCATCTCTGAGGCTAACAGCCAAAGCTCATCCAAACCAAAACTAAGGTTGGTGCAGGATTCAAAGTCCAACTCCACATTTTCTTTCATTGTTGGCTATTATAAATAACAACCACCAAAGGATTGTATGTTTAGTATATTTCTTATTGTTTGGCGTTTCCTCACGTATCCAATAAGCCAACTCCTCAGAAGTTGGGTCTAGCACCATTTCTAAAGGCCATTGGTAAGCCTGATCAATCAACTCAGGCTCTAGCTCCTCTCCCCTCTTCAGAGGATGAGATGTGGAGCTAAAAGTTCCAAGTTTCTAAGCATGCCTTGGTTTTTCTGGTGACCAGTACCCACCGAGGAGCCCACCAAGTATCAGCTCACTAGAACAAAAGAGGCTCCTATCACCTAGGAAATTCCAAGGGATTTAGGAGTTTTGTGTCAGATGCTCCTATCACTATGGAAATTACTAAAATCTTAGAAACCCTGGGTACAGAACTGGGGTCTAAGACCAAATATTAGAACAAAAGATTCTCCTAGCACCTCTTTTTACAAGAGTTTTGAAACTTATGTGTTAAAAACTGTGGGTGGAGGCCAGGTGCGGTGGCTCACGACTGTAATCCCAACACTTTGGGAGGCCGAGGTGGGTGGATCATCTGAGGTCAGGTGATCGAGACCAGCCTGGCCAACATGGCAAAACCACATCTCTACTAAAAACACAAAAATTAGCTGGACATGGTGGTGGCTCCTGTAAACCCAGCTACTCAGGAGGCTGAGGCAGGAGTATCACTTGAACCCAAGAAGCAGACATTGCAGTGAGCCGAGATCACGCCACTGCACTCCAGCCTGAGTGACAGAGTGACACTCCATTTCAAAAAAATGAAAAAAAACTGTGGGTGGAGACTTATATATATATATATATTGTTTGTTTGTTTGTTTGTTTTTGAGACAGAATCTTGCTGTGTCACCCAGGCTGGAGTGTAGTGGCACAATCTTGGCTCACTATAACGTCTGCCTCTCCTGAGTAGCTGGGACTACAGGTGCGTGCACCATGCCTGGCTAATTGTTGTATTTTTAGTAGAGACGGGGTTTTGTCATGTTAGCCAGGCTGGCCTCAAACTCCTGACTCCAAGTAATCTGTTCACCTCGGCCTCCCAAAGTGTTGAAATTACAGATGTGAGCCACCGCACACGACAACATATATATTCAAAGTCCAACTCCACATTTCCTTTCAGTTTTTGCTATTATAAATAACAACAACCAAAGGATTGTATGTTTAGTATGTTTCTTATTGTTTTGCATTTCCTCATGTATCCAATAAGCCAACTCCTCAGAAGTTGGGTCTAGCACCATTTCTA
>NW_020260014.1:0-4488 GCF_003255815.1 Theropithecus gelada
TTTTTCTTTACCTGGCTTCATATTCTAAAAAATTCTAGAGGAGCAAATCTAAACTTTCTCAGACAGCATTGCTGCTAAATAAAGGGGAACAATTAAACGATTGTTTTAATACATAAATTAGATGATCCTAGCTAGCTGAGTTTTTAATTATTTTGATAGCTTAGTTTTATTTTTCTGAAAAAAGAGTGATATGATCAGGGTCTAAGTGCTTCAGGGTCATAAAACTGCACTTCTGGGTACAAAAAGAGGAAGAATGTTAAATACTACTGTGAAGTTTAATCATGATGCACATGTGAAATTTTCTTATCTTTTTTTTCCAGAATAATCAGCTCATGTATAATTTCATAAGATAATGAAAGCATGTATAAATACAAATGTAGTGCAAGCAAAGATTTTTGAGAAAATATTTTCTCTTAGTTTTTAGGGGGCAAAGTGCTATTTATTTTTAGTATTTCCAGATATGTTGAAAGACAGTTCATCTTAAACTTCATTAGTAGTTCCAAAGAGTGCAGGGTTCCTTTGTGGGCAATTGGTTTGCCAAATCATGTTTGACTTAATAATTCTATGAAGATTCAGTGACATGTTTTCATAACTTCTTTAGAATGACCTGAAAAAGTTCTTATGTAATTGTTTACAAAACTCTTAGAGATACAGAAAGAAGGTGCCTACTAGAGTTGCTAAAATTTAATTATTTCTACTAGGAAAACATCTAATACTACTATGAGAGTTGGTACAGATTATCTAAAATAATACAAAAGGTAGGTTTTTGGAGGGAGCATTACAAACAAGAAGATATTTAGACATTTTTGGCTATAATTCTAGAAAGTAAAATGTTAAAATATCTAAATCTAACATAAAACATGTTAAAATTGCATTGATACTGAATGTATTTATCTTCTTTATTAACAAGGCTGTGATATTTTGGAATATTGTTAATTTGAAGTTCTTTCTTATGCCGTTTTTTAAACTATAGAGAAACTGATTATAATACCTCATTTTTGTTGCATGTGATGGAAGTTGTGCTAGATGTCAAAGCCAGTGTTCTCTATGTTGATCTCTTTTGCAGTTCTTGCACCTGTCACCAACACATTAAGTTTAGCCTTACCACTTAACACTATGATAGCTATCATAGATAACTATGTATACTTTTTCCAAACATTTACTTTGTTTTTATTTAAATTCTGAGATGCTTTGTTCCATATGTGGGAAGGAATTTTATAATTTTATTGGTTCTTTAAAAAATTATATTGTAAAATTCAAAAATTAAAATTAGCTTCAAAAATACATCAGTCATTGGATCCTTTTGCACATAGAATGTTTTTGTGATAACTGAAATCTTCACTTTATACCACATTAATGAAAGATAAGACTTAGCTGGTTTAAAGTTTTTTTTTAGGTTTGAAAGTTGTATAGTACCTGTGTGTCTAAGACAATGTATGGCACCCAGTAGTCACTTGGTACATGTTTTTTAAATGTTTGAGAGAGGAAGACTCGTTTCTACATTGATTGGATTTGGACTTCCAGTACATTACTGACTCAAAAAGTTTCTAATAATTTATTTAAGTAACTTTTCTATTTCTCAAATGTTCATTCAGTTTGGCAACTTCTTTTCTAAATGTAGTTATATAGATATGTCCAAGCTAAAACCATATTCCTAAGACTGTAGCTTTTTACATGGTGGAACATTGTGTTGCATGGTGGAACATTGTGTTGCATGGTGGAACATTGTGCCACATGGTGGAACTTTGTGTCACATGGTGGAACACTGTCATATCAGAATGTTGAGTTGCACATTTTCCACAGAATGTTGAGTTGCACTTTAAATATATGTGTGGATCTAAGCTTAATCTATCAGGTCTTTGGTCAATGAAGTATTCCCCATTTTCTTTCTCTGTGACACAGTGCATATATTTAATACTCACAAACTAGCAAGTATAATTGCCTTCAGACATTATTGATATTTTGATCTTGAATTGCAGTGGTTTAAATGTGCAAACTTATTTGATTATACTACATGGGAGTGCATAATTACTGTCATAAAACTTGAGTGCTCCTTAAAATACAGAATGATATTACATTTTAATTTAAAAACATGGTTACTTGAAAATATATTAATTATGGAAAAGTATGTGTGTGATGTATATGTATTTATCAAATTGGTCTCAAAAAGACAATACGGCAATATTTTTAAACTTATAATATCAGGTACAATGTAACAGTAGCCTGTCACTAAGTTATTGTTGAAATAGTGAACATTGTATTTGTTGGGTTTTACTATTGTGATTGATTTTACTATATTTCTTTATTTTTATTTATTTATTTATTTATTTTGAGACAGAATCTTGCTCTGTCATCCAGGCTGGAGTGCAGTGGCGTGATCTTGGCTCACAGCAAGCTCCGCCTCCCAGGTTCACGCCCTTCTCCTGCCTCAGCCTCCCAAGTGGCTGGGGCTACAGTCGCCTGCCACCACACCTGGCTAATTTTTTGTATTTTTAGTAGAGATGGGATTTCACCATGTTAGCCAGGATGGTCTCGATCTCCTGACCTCGTGATCCTCCCACCTCAGCCTCCCAAAGTGCTGGGATTACAGGCCACTGTGCCCGGCCTGATTTCACTATATTTCTTTATTTACAATCTTTATTCCAACCCTTTCTCTTGTTAACATGGGGGGTTGTGTTGAAGAATATAAAGTTACAAAGTCAAGGAAATAGGAAACATTTTTACAAGTGTTATGTAGCCATCTTGGTGGGGCTGTGGTTGGGTAGGCTGCAAATGACGCTCCTATTTTTTCTCTGAGTTCAGAACATAAGAATCAGATGGACAGACATCAACATACCAGCTTTATTGCTGACTTATGACAACTCATGGGAAGATGTGGCTCAGATGTGCAGCCACAGTGAGCTTCTGAACATTTCTTCTCAGACTAGGCTCTTACACGCAGTTGCAAGTGGAAGAAAGAGATACTTGACACTGCCACAGGAGCAGGCAGCTTCCTGCAGAGATGACAGCCAATCCAAACTCATGTCACTGTAGGCAGACACACGTTTGCAAAAAGACTCAAAGCCAAACAAATACACTCAATGTGCTTTGCCCAAATTTACTCATTACATAAATCTTCCCTCCTCCCAAGAGGAAAGTAGAGAGAGCATGAGCCCTCACATGGAAACTTGAAGCCAGGGAAATGAAGGCTCACCAATTATTTGTGCATGGGTTTAAGTTATCCTTGAAATTAAGTTCAGAACTTTCTTTGTATGTACCAATTAATGACAAGAGGTTAGATAGAAGTATGCTAGATGGTGAAGAGAAATCTGTTTTGTGTCTTCAATTTTGCTAAAAATAACCCAGAACATGGAAAATTCATTTATTAATTGATTTTGGTAAGTCAAGTCCTATTTGGAGAAAATTAATAGTTTTTCTAAGAATTTTCTCAATATCACCTGGCTTGATAAAGTTTTTCTCCTTTGAGTTCCTTTTTTTCCTTTTTTTCTTTTTTTTTTTTTTGGAGTTTAACAAACTTGTTTTTTACAAATTGATTATGTTGACTGTCACTCAGAGATGTTATGATATTAATTTCTATTGCTTACTTTGTATTCATAATTTTAGAATTCACTATTTAGCTGGACAGCTACTTTTTAACCTATTGCACCTAAACATGTTTGAGCTACAAGACAGTTTTACCATATGCATGCATTTTCTCTGAGTTATATTTTTAAATGTATACATTTCTCCTAAATATGGAGGAAATCACTGGCATCAAATGCCAGTCTCAGACAGAAGACCTAAAGCCCATTTCTGGCCTGGAGCTAATTGGCTTTGTGACCTACAGTAAGACATAAATGCTCTGAGTTTGTGTTGCCTCTTTTGTAAAATGAAGGAGTTTGACTTAATCAGTGACTTTCATAGCTTGAAATTTTTTAGAAGAACAGAAAGTTTTTTTTTAAAAAAAGTTAGATACAACCATATTATATAAAACAGAACAAGTACAAGAAGAGCTAACTTGCTAAAGAAAGGATGGAGGCTCTGAAGCTGTGACTTCATTATCCCTTAATACTGCTATGTCCTCTGTAGTATCTTAGATTTCTATGGGAAATCATTTAAAAACCATTGTTTATGCGAGAGCCTTGCTAATTTCCTAAAAATTGTGGATACATTATTTTCTCCCATGTATAATTTTCTCACCTTCTATTTATAAAGAAAAAAAGTGTCAGTGTAGTATTTATGTATTTTACCCTATAAGGAGCTAATATAACTTTTGATTTAGTATTATTCATAAAATTAGGTTAGCAGTTTATTAAGCTTCTGTATTTCCTCTGGCAATGTTTAATATCTCATAAGCTACACATACTTCAAAGCCATCACCAACACCCTTTTCTCACTGAATAGAACAGTGACTGATGTCATGAAGATTCTTTTATCTCCTTTTGCCTTCCATAATTTGCGCCAGGTACTGTATGAGGTGCTTGATTGGAAATAATAATTCTGAATTTC
>NW_020260015.1:0-4488 GCF_003255815.1 Theropithecus gelada
GATGTAACTCTGTGAGATGAATTAACAGAACACGAAGCAGTTTCTCAGAAAGCTTCTTTCCAGATTTCATCCCAGGATGTTTCCCTTTTCAACTTAGAGCTCTAGGGGCTTCCAAATATCAATTTGACAATTCCACAAGAACTGTCTTAGCGAAAGGCTTCTTGAGGGGAAAGCTGTAACTCTGTGAGATGATTTCACAGAACAAGAAGAAGTTTCTCAGAAAGCTACTTTCTCTTTTTTATCGGAGGATATTTCCTTTGGCCTAGAGTCTTCAAAGAGATCAGAAATATCTCTTCTCAGATTCCACAGAAATAAGGCTAGCAAAGAGATCAACGAAATACAGATGTAATACTGTGAGATTAATTAACAGACGACTAAGCAGTTTCTCAGAAAGCTTCTTTCCAGATTTCATCCGAGGATATTTTCTTTTTCACCATAGCCCTCTATGGGCTTCGAAATATCCCCTTCCCAAATCCACAAGAACTGTCTTAGCGAAAGGCTTCTTGAGGGGAAAGCTGTCACTCTGTGAGATGATTTCACAGAACACAAAGAAGTTTCTCAGAAACCTTCTTTCTCTTTGTTATCGGAGGATATTTCCTTTGGCCCTATAGTCTTCAAAGGGATCCAAAATATCTGTTCTCGGATTCCACAGAAAAATGGCTAGCAAAGAGATCCACGAAATACAGATGTAACTCTGTGAGATGAATTAACAGAACACTTAGCAGTTTCTCAGAAAGCTTCTTTCCAGATTTCTTCCGAGGATATTTCCTTTTTCACCATAGCCCTCTATGGGCTTCCAAATATCACTTTGCCAAATCTACAAGAACTGTCTTAGCGAAAGGCTTCTTGAGGGGAAAGCTGTAACTCTGTGAGTTGATTTCACAAAACACAAAGATTTTTCTCAGAAACCTTCTTTCTCTTTATTATCGGAGGATATTTCCTTGGGTCCTATGGTCTTCAAAGGGATCCGAAATATCTGTTCTCAGATTCCACAGAAATAAGGCTAGCAAAGAGATCCACGAAACACAGATGTAACTCTATGAGATGAATTAACAGAACACTAAGCAGTTTCTCAGAAAGCTTCTTTCCAGATTTCATCCCAGGATATTTCCTTTTTCACCATAGCCCTTTATGGGCTTCCAAATGTCACTTTGCCAATTCCACAAGAAGTGTCTTAGCGAAAGGCTTCTTGCGGGGAAAGCTGTAACGCTGTGAGATGATTTCACAGAACACAAAGAAGTTTCTCAGAAACCTTCTTTCTCTTTGTTATCGGAGGATATTTCCTTTGGCCTATAGTATTCAAAGGGATCCAAAATATCTCTTCTCCGATTCCACAGAAATAAGGCTAGAAAAGACATCCACGAAATACAGATGTAACTCTCTGAAACGAATTAACAGAACACTAATCAGGTTCTCAGAAAGCTTCTTTCCAGATTTCATCCCAGGATACTTCCTTTTTCACCATAGCCCTCCATGGGCTTCCAAATATCACTTTGCCAATTCCACAAGAACTGTCTTAGCGAAAGGCTTCTTGAGGGGAAAGCTGTAACTCTGTGAGATGATTTCACAGAACACAAAGAAGTTTCTCAGAAAGCTTCTTGCTCTTTGTTATCGGAGGATATTTCCTTTGTCCCTATAGTCTTCAAAGGGATCCGAAATATCTGTTCTCAGATTCCACAGAAATAAGGCTAGCAAAGGGAACCTGGAAATACAGATGTAACTCTGTGAGATGAATTAACAGAACACTATGCAGTTTCTCAGAAAGCTTCTTTCCAGATTTCATGCGAGGATATTTCCTTATTGACCATAGCCCTCTATGGGCTTCCAAATATCACTTTGCCAATTCTACAAGAACTGTCTTAGCGAAAGGCTTCTTGAGGGGAAAGCTGTAACTCTGTGATATGATTTCACAGACCACAAAGAAGTTTCTCAGAAAGCTTCTTTCTCTTTGTTATCGAAGGATATTTCCTTTGGCCCTACCGTCTTCAAAGGGATCTGAAATATCTGTTCTCATATTCCACAAAAATAAGGCTAGCAAAGTGATCCACGAAATACAGATGTAACTCTGTGAGATGAATTAACAGAACACTAAGCAGTTTCTCAGAAAGCTTCTTTCCAGATTTCATCCGAGGATATTTCCTTTTTCACCATAGCCCTCGAAGGGCTTCCAAATATCACTTTGCCAATTCCACAAGAACTGTCTTAGCGAAAGGCTTCTTGAGTTGAAAGCTGTAACTCTGTGACCTGATTTCAGAGAACACAAAGAAGTTTCTCCGAAAGTTTCTATCCCTTTCTTATCGGAGGATATTTCCTTTGGCCCCATAGTCTTCAAAGGGATCCGAAATATCTGTTCTCAGATTCCACAGAAATAAGGCTAGCAGGGAGATCCACGAAATACAGATGTAACTCTGTGAGTGGAAGTCACGCATCACAGAACAGTTTGTCATAAAGCTTCTTTCCAGATTTCATCTGAGGATATTTCCTTTTTTACCATAGCCCTCTATGGGCTTCCAAATATCACTTTGCCAATTCCAAAAGAACTGTCTTAGCGAAAGGCTTCTTGAGGGGAAAGCTGTAACTCTGGACCTGATTTCAGAGAACACAAAAAAGTTTCTCCGAAAGGTTCTTTCCCTTTCTTATCGGAGGATATTTCCTTTGGCCCCATAGTCTTCAAAGGGATCCGAAATATCTGTTCTCAGATTCCACAGAAATAAGGCTCGCAAAGAGATCCACGAAATACAGATGTAACTCTGTGAGATGAATTAACAGAACTCTAAGCAGTTTCTCAGAAAGCTACTTTCCAGATTTCATCTGAGGATATTTCCTTTTTCAACATAGCCCTCTAGGTGCTTCCAAATATCACTTTGCCAATTCCAGAAGAACTGTCTTAGCGAAAAGCTTCTTGAGGGGAAAGCTGTAACTCTGTGAGATGATTTTACAGAAAACAAAGAAGTTTCGCAGAAAGCTTCTTTCTCTTTGATATCGGAGGATACTTCCTTCGGCATATAGTCTTCAAAGGGATTCGAAATATCTGTTCTCAGATTCCACAGAAAGAAGGCTAGCAAAGAGATCCACGAAATACAGATGTAACTCTGTGAGATGAATTAACAGAACACTAAGCAGTTTCTCAGAAAGCTTCTTTCCAGATTTCATCCGATGATATTTGCTTTTTCACCGTAGCCATCTATGGGCTTCAAAATATCACTTTGCCAATTCCAGAAGAACTGTCTTAGCGAAAGTCTTCTTGAGGGGAAAGCTGTAACTCTGTGAGATGATTTCAAAGAACACAAAGAAGTTTCTCAGAAAGCTTATTTCTCTCTTTTATCGGAGGATACTTCCTTTGGCCCTATAGTCTACAAAGGGTTCCGAAATATCTTTCCTCCGATTCCACAGAAATAAGGCTAGCAAAAAATTCCAAGAAATACAGATGCACCTCTGTGAGATGAATTAAGACAACACTAAGCAGTTTCTAAGAGAGCTTCTTTTCAGATTTCATCTGAGGATATTTCCTTTTTCACCATAGCCCACTATGGGCTTCGAAATATCACTTTGCCAATTCCACAAGAACTGTCTTAGTGAAAGGCGTCTTGAGGGGAAAGCTGTAACTCCGTGAGATGATTACACAGAACACAAAGAAGTTTCTCAGAAAGCTTCTTTCTCTTTGTTATTGGAGGATATTTCCTTTGGCCCTGTACTCTTCAAAGGGATCCGAAATATCTGTTCTCAGTTTCCACAGAAATAAGGCTAGCAAAGAGATCCACGAAACAGAGATGCAACTGTGTGAAATGAATTAACAGAACACTAAGCAGTTTCTCAGAAAGCTTCTTTCCAGATTTCATCTGAGGATATTTCGTTTTTCACCATAGCCCTCTATTGGATTCCAAATATTACTTTGTCAATTCCACAAGAACTGTCTTAGCGAAAGGCTTCTTGAGGGGAAATCTGTAACTCTGTGAGATGATTTCACAGAACACAAAGAAGTTTCTCAGAAAGCTTTCTCTTAATTATCAGAGGATATTTTCTTTGGCCCTATAGTCTTCAAAGGGATCCGAAATATCTGTTCTCAGATTCCACAGAAATAAGGCTAGCAAAGAGATCCACGACATATAGAGGTAACTCTGTGAGATGAATTAACAGAACACTAAGAAGTTTCTCAGAAAGCTTCTTTCCAGATTTCATCTGAGGATATTTCCTTTTTCACCATAGCCTTCTATGGGCTTCCAAATATCACTTTTTCAATTCCACAAGAACTGTCTTAGCGAAAGAGTTCTTGAGACGAAAGCTGTACCTCTGTGAGATGATTTCACAGAACACAAAGAAGTTTCTAAGAAAGCTTCTTTCTCTCTGTTATCAGAGGATATTTCCTTTGGCCCTATAGTCTTCCAAGGGATCCGCAATATCTGTTCTCAGATTCCACAGAAATAAGGCTAGCCAGGAGATCCACTAAATACAGATGTAACTCTGTGAATGGAAGTCACACATCACAGA
>NW_020260016.1:0-4487 GCF_003255815.1 Theropithecus gelada
TTCCACAAGAACTGTCTTAGCGAAAGGCTTCTTGTGGGGAAAGCTGTAACTCTGTGAGTTGATTTCACAGAACACAAAGAAGTTTCTCAGAAAGCTTCTTTCTCTTTGTTATCGGAGGAGAATTCCTTTGGCCCTATAGTCTTCAAAGGGATCCGAAATATCTGTTCTCAGATTCCATAGTAATAAGGCTAGCAAAGAGATCCACGAAATACATATGTAACTCTGTGAGATGAATTAACACAACACTAAGCAGTTTCTCAGAAATCGTCCTTCCAGATTTCATCTGAGGATATTTCCTTTTTCACCATAGTCCTCATTGGGCTTCCCAATATCACTTTGCCCGTTCCACAAGAACTGTCTTAGCGAAAGGCTTCTTGAGGGGAAAGCTGTAACTCTGTGAGATGATTTCACAGAACACAAAGAAGTTTCTCACAAAGCTTCTTTCTCTTTGTTATCGGAGGATATTTCCTTTGGTCCTACAGTCTTCAAAGGGATCCGAAATATCTGTTCTCAGATTCCACAGAAATAAGGCTACCTAAGAGATCCACTAAATACAGATGTAACTCTGTGGGATGCATTAACAGAACACTGAGCAGTTTCTCAGAAAGCTTCTTTCCAGATTTCATCTGAGGATATTTCCTTTTTCACCATAGCCCTCTATGGGCTTCCAAATATCACTTTGCCAACTCCACAAGAACTGTCTCAGCGAAAGGCTTCTTGAGGGGAAAGCTGTAACTCTTTGAGATGATTTCACAGAACGCAAAGAAGTTTCTCAGAAAGATTCTTTCTCTTTGTTATCGGAGGATATTTCCTTTGGCCCTATAGTCTTCAAAGGGATCCGAAATATCTGTTCTCAGATTCCATAGTAATAAGGCTAGCAAAGAGATCCACGAAATACATATGTAACTCTGTGAGATGAATTAACACATCACTAAGCAGTTTCTCAGAAATCGTCCTTCCAATTTATCTGAGGATATTTCCTTTTTCACCATAGTCCTCTATGGGCTTCCCAATATCACTTTGCCCATTCCACAAGAACTTTCTTCGCGAAAGGCTTCTTGAGGGGAAACCTGTAACCCTGTGAGATGATTCCACAGAACACAAAGAAGTTTCTCAGAAAGCTTCTTTCTCTTTGTAATCGGAGGATATTTCCTTTGGCCCTATAGTCTTTAAAAGGATCCTAAATATCTGTTCTCACAATCCACAGAAATAAGGCTAGGAAAGAGATCCACGACATACAGATGTAACTCTGTGAGATGAATTAACAGAACACTAAGCCGTTTCTCAGAAAGCTTCTTTCCAGATTTCATCTGCGGATATTTCCTTTTTCACCATAGCCCACTATGGGCTTCCACATATGACTTTGCCAATTCCCCAAGAACTGTCTTAGCGAAAGGCTTCCTGAGGAGAAAGCTGTAACTCTGTGAGATGATTTCACAGAACACAAAGAAGTTTCCCAGAAAGCTTCTTTCTCTTTGTTATCGGAGGATATTTCCTTTGGCCCTATAGTCTTCAAAGGGATCAGACATACCTGTTCTGAGATTCCACAGAAATTAGTCTAGCAGAGATCCACGAAATACAGATGTAACTCTGTGAGATGAATTAACAGAACACTAAGCCGTTTCTCAGAAAGCTTCTTTCCAGATTTCATCTGAGGATATTTCCTTTTTCACCGTAGCCCTCTATGGGCTTCCAAATATCACTTTGCCAATTCCACAAGAACTGTCTTAGCGAAAGGCTTCTTGAGGGGAAAGCTGTAACTCTGTGAGATGATTTCACAGAACACAAAGAAGTTTCTCAGAAAGCTTGTTTCTCTTTGTTATCGGAGGATATTTCCTTGGGCCCTATAGTCTTCAAAGGGATCCGAAATATCTGTCCTCAGATTCCACAGAAATAAGGGGAGCAAAGAGATCCACGAAATACAGATATGACTCTGTGAGATAAATTAAGAGAACACTAAGCAGTTTCTCAGAAAGCTTCTTTCCAGATTTCATCTGAGGATATTGCCTTTTTCAATATAGCCCCCTATGGGCTTCCAAATATCTCTTTGCCAATTCCACAAAAACTGTCTTAGCGAAAGGGTTGTTGAGGGGAAAGCTGTAACTCTGTGAGATGATTTCACAGAACACACAGAAGTTTCTCAGAAAGCTTCTTTCTCTTTGTTGTCGGAGAATATTTCCTTTGGCCCTATAGTCTTCAAAGGGATCCCATATATCTGTTCTCAGATTCAACAGCAATAAGGCTAGCAAAAAGATCCACAAAATACTGATGTATCTCTGTGAGATGAATTATACAACGCTAAGCAGTTTTTCAGAAAGTTTCCTTTCAGATTTCATCTAAGCATATTTCCTTTTTCACCGTAGCCCACTATTCGTTTCCAAATATCACTTTGCCAATTCCACAAGAACTGTCTCAGCGAAAGGCTTGTTGAGGGGAAAGCTGTAACTCTGTGAGATGATTTCACAGAACACAAAGAAATGTCTCAGAAAGCTTCTTTCTCTTTGTTATCGGAGGATATTTCCTTTGGCCCTATAGTCTTCAAAGGGATCCGAAATATCTGTTCTCAGATTCCACAGAAATAAGGCTAGCAAAGAGATCCACGAAATACAGATGTAACTCTGTGAGATGAATTAAGAGAAAATTAAGCAGTTTCTCAGAAACCTTCTTTCCTGATTTCAGCTGAGGATATTTCCTTTTTCACCGTAGCCCTCTATGGGTTTCCACATATCACTTTGCCAATTCCACAAGAACTGTCGTAGCGAAAGGCTTCTTGAGGGGAAAGCTGTAAAGCTGTGAGATGATTTCACAGAACACAAATAAGTTTCTCAGAAAGCTTCTTTCTCCTTGTTATCGGAGGATATTTCCTTTGGCCCTATAGTCTTCAAACGGATCAGAAATATCTGTTCTCAGATTCCACAGAAATAAGGCTACCAAAGTCATCCACGAAATACAGATGTAACTCTGTGAGATGAATTAACAAAACACTAAGCAATTTCTCAGAAATCTTCTTTACAGATTTCAGCTGGGGATATTTCCTTTTCACCATATCCTTGTATGGGTTTCCAAATCTCACGTTGCCAATTCCCCAAGAACTGTCTTAGCGAAAGGCTTCTTGAGGGGAAAGCTGTAACTCTGTGAGACGATTTCACAGAACACAAAGAAGTTTCTCAGAAAGCTTCTTTCTATTTGGTATCGGAGGATATTTCCTTTGGCCCTATAGTCTTCAAAGGGATCCAAAATATGTGTTCTCAGATTCCACAGAAATAAGGCTAGCAAAGAGATCCACGAAATACACATGTAACTCTGTGAGATGAATTAACAGAACACTAAGCAGATTCTCAGAAAGCATCTTTCCAGATTGCATCTGAGGATAATTCCTTTTTCACCTTAGCCCTCTATGGACTTCCAAATATCACTTTGCCAATTCCACAACAACTGTCTTAGCGAAAGGCTTCTGGAGGGGAAAGCTGTAACTCTGTGAGATGATTTCACAGAACACAAAGAAGTTTCTCAGAAAGCTTCTTTCTCTTTGTTATCGGAGGATATTTCCTTCGGCACTATAGTCTTCAAAGGCATCCGAAATATCTGTTCTAAGATTCCACAGAAATAAGGCTAGCAAAGAGACCCACGAAATACAGATGTAACTGTGTAAGATCAATTAACAGAACACTAAGCAGTTTCTCAGAAAGCTTCTTTCCAGATTTCATCTGAGGATATTTCCTTTTTCACCGTAGCCCTCTATGGGTTTCCAAATATCACTTTGCCAATTCCACAAGAACTGTCTCAGCGAAAGGCTTGTTGAGGGGAATGCTGTAACTCTGTGAGATGATTTCACAGAACACAAAGAAGTTTCTCAGAAATCGTCTTTCTCTTTCTTATCGGAGGATATTTCCTTTGGCCCTATAGTCTTCAAAGGGATCACAAGCATCTGTTCTGAGATTGCACAGAAATAAGGCTAGCAAAGAGATCAACGAAATACAGATGTAACTCTGTGAAATGAATTAAGAGAACAGTAAGCAGTTTCTCAGAAACCTTCTTTCCAGATTTCAGCTGAGGATACTTCCTTTTTCACCATAGCCCTCTATGGGCTTCCAAATATCACCTTGCCACTTCCCCAAGAACTGTCTTAGGGAAAGGCTTCTTGAGGGGAAAGCTGTAACTCTGTGAGATGATTTCACAGAAAACAAAGAGGTTTCTCAGAAAGCTTCTTTCTCTTTTTTATCGGAATATATTTCCTTGGGCCCTATAGTCTTCAAAGGGATCCGAAATATCTGTCCTCAGATTAAACAGAAATAAGGCTAGCAAAGACATACGCGAAATACAGATGTAACACTGTGAGATGAATTAACACAACACTAAGCAGTTTCTCAGAAAGCTTCTTTCCAGATTTCATCTGAGGATATTTCCTTTTTCATCATAGCCGACTATGGGCTTCCAAATATCCCTTTGCCAATTCCACAAGAACTGTCTTAGCGATAGGCTTCTTG
>NW_020260017.1:0-4485 GCF_003255815.1 Theropithecus gelada
TGCCCTCTCTCACCACTCCTATTCAACATAGTGTTGGAAGTTCTGACCAGGGAAAACAAGTAGGAGAAAGAAATGAAGGGTACCCAATTAGGAAAAGAGGAAGTCAAATTGTCCCTGTTTGCAGATGTTATGATTGTATATTTAGAAAACTCCTTCGTTTCAGCCCCAAATCTCCTTAGGCTGATAAGCAACTTCAGCAAAGTCTCAGGATACAAAATCAATGGGCAAAAATCAGAAGCATTCCTATACACCAATAACAGACAGTCAAATCATTAGTGAACTCCCATTCACAATTGCTTCAAAGAGAGTAAAATACCTAGGAATCCAACTTACAAGGGATGTGAAGGACCTCTTCAAGGCAAACTACAAACCACTGCTCAACGAAATAAAAGAGGACACAAATGCAGGAAAAGCATTCCATGCTCATGAATAGGAAGAATCAACATTATGAAAATGGCCATACTGCCCAAGGTAATTTATAGATTCAATGTCATCCCCATCCAGCTACAAATAATACCACACATCTACAACCATCTGATCTTTGACAAACCTGACAAACACAAGAAATGGGGAAAGGATTCCCTATTTAATAAATGGTGCTGGGAAAATTGGCTAGCCATAAGTAGAAAGCTGAAACTGGATCCTTTCCTTACTCCTTATACGAAAATTAATTCAAGATGGATTAGAGACTTAAATGTTAGACCTACTACCATAAAACCCTAGAAGAAAACCTAGGTTAATACTATTCGGGACATAGGCATGGGCAAGGACTTCATGTCTAAAACACCAAAAGCAATGGAAACAAAAACAAGAATTGACAAATGGGATCTAATTAAACTAAAGAGCTTCTGCACAGCAAAAGAAACTACCATCAGAGTGAAAATTTTAGGGTATATGAGAAATTTAGAGAAAATTTTTGCAATCTACTCATCACACAAAGGGCTAATATCCAGAACCTACAAAGAACTCAAACAAATTTACAAGAAAAAAAACAAACAACCCTATCAAAAAGTGGGCAAAGGATATGAACAGACATTTCTCAAAAGAAGACATTCATACAGCCAACAGACACATGAAAAAATGCTCGTCATCACTGGCCATCAGAGAAATGCAAATCAAAACCACAATGAGATACCATCTCACACCAGTTAGAACGGCAATCATTAAAAAGTCAGGAAACAACAGGTGCTGGAGACAATGTGGAGAAATAGGAACACTTTTACACTGTTGATGGGATTGTAAACTAATTCAACCATTGTGGAAAACAGTATGGCGGTTTCTCAAGGATCTAGAACTAGAAATACCACATGACACAGCCATTCCATTACTGGGTATATACCCAAAGGATTATAAATCATGCTGCTATAAAGACATATGCACACGTATGTTTATTGTGGCACTATTCACAATAGCAAAGACTTGGAATCAACCCAAATGTCCATCAATGACAGACTGGATGAAGAAAATGTGGCACATATACACCATGGAATACTATGCAACCATAAAAAAAGGATAAAAAATTGAACAATGAGAACACTTGGACACGGGAAGGGGAACATCACACACCGGGGCCTATTATGGGGAGAGGGGAGAGGGGAGGGATGGCATTGGGAGTTATACCTGATGTAAATGATGAATTGATGGGTGCTGACGAGTTGAAGGGTGCAGCACATCAACATGGTACATGTATACATATGTAACAAACCTGCACGTTGTGCACATATACCCTAAAACTTAAAGTATAATAAAAACAAAACAGAAAAGAAGAACATGAAAATAAATAAAATATTATATAACCCACTTAAACAAAAAAAGCGAATTATGTTTATACCACTTATGTAGTTTTTTTAAATGATGTAAATATCACTTTGTTTTATTATGACAAATTTTTAGACTTAGTACTTTCAGTTATACTAAGTGTTAAATGACATTTGTTAGCCTATTTTAGTGCAGGTGCTTTAAAATGTCAGCCAAACAGATGTTCCACTATAAACATGAATAAAAATGAGGGATAGTAAGACTAAATATAGGATATTTTATTATGTTAATATTAGTTAAAATTCAGTAGTGATAACATTGTATATAATTAATGAAGATGACAAGAAAGACTCCCAAGTTTATAATTTACAAAAAAGTTGTAATTGGTTTAGTTATTTTTAAGTTAAAAAGTATTTTATTAACTTTGAACGGCAAGAATATACGAACAAAGTTAAGCAGACATGACTCACAGTGTTATCCTGATCATTTCTGATTCTGCTTCTAATGTTATTCTGACCCTGCTAAATCTCAGTGCCATCTCATATTCAATACTCAAGTAGATACTATAAATTGATTATATAGATGTATTTACATATGTGTGTATATGTGATGTATAATAAAAAGTGGAAGGAAGGAAGACCTATGCTCTCTAGGAAAGAAAAACATAAATGTCATTTTCCCACAGTTTTTGCTTCATAAGTGAAGGAGAAATAAAACCCTTTACAGACAAGCAAATGCTGAGAGATATTGTCACCACCAGGTATGACTTACAAGAGCTCCTGAAGGAAGCACTAAATATGGGAAGGCAAAACCAGTACCAGCCCCTGCCAAAACATATCAAATTGTAAAGACCATCAACCCTATGAAGAAACTGAATCATCAAATGGGCCAAATTAGCAGCTAGCATCATAATGACAGGATTGAATTCACACATATCAATATTAATCTTAAATGCAAATGGGCTAAATGCCCCAATTAAAAGACACAGATTGGCAAATTGGATAGAGTCAAGATCATTTGGTGTGCTGTATGCAGGAGACCCGTCTCATGTGGAAAGACACAAGTAGCCTCAAAATAAAGGGATGGAGGAAAAATTTCCAAGCAAAAGGAAAGCAAAACATTCAGGGTTGCATTCCTAGTCTCTGATAAAACAGCCTTTAAACCAACAGAGATTAAAAAAAAGACAAAGAAGGGAATTACATAATGGTAAAGGGATCAATGCAATAAGAGCTAACTATCATAAAGATATATGCACCCAATACAGGAGCACCCAGATTCATGAAGCAAGTTCATAGAGACCTACAAAGAGACTTAGACTCCCATACAATAAGAGTGGGAGAATTTAACACCCCACTGTCAATATTAGACAGATCAATGAGAGAAAATCAGCAAGGATATTCAGGACTTGAACTCAGCTCTGCCCCAAGGGGATCTAATAGACATCTACATAATTACCCACCCCAAATCAACAGAATATACATTCTTCTTAGCACCACATCACATTTATTCTAAAATTGAGCACATAATTGGAAGTAAAACACTCCTCAGCAAATGCAAAAGAATGGAAATCATAACAAACAGTCTCTCAGACCACAGTGCAATCAAATAAGAACTCAGGATTAAGAAATTCACTCAGTAATACACAACCACATGGAAACTGAACAACCTGCTCCTGAATGACTACTGGGTAAATAACAAAATCAAGGCAGAAATAAATAAGTTTTTTGAAACCAGTAAGAAGAAAGACACAACTTGCCACAATTTCTGGGACACAGCTAAAGCAGTGTTTAGAGGAAATTTACAGCACTGAATGCCCACAGGAGAAAGCAGGAAAGATCTAAAATTGACATCGCAATTAAAAGAAGTAGAGAAGCAAGAGCAAATAAATTCAAAACCTAACAGAAGACAAGGAATAGCTAAGATCAGAGCAGAACTGAAGGAGATAGAGACACGAAAAACCTTTCAAAAAATCAACGAATCCAGGGGCTGATTTTTTGATAAGATTAACAAAATACACCATTAGCCAGACTAATAAAGAAGAAAGAGAAAATAATCAAATAGACACAATTAAAAAATGATAAAGGGGATAAAACCACTGATTCCACAGAAATACAAACTATCATCAGAGAATACTATAAACATCTCTACATAAATAAACCAGAAAACCTACAAGAAATGGATAAATTCCTGGACACATACACCCTCCCAAGACTAAACCAGGAAGAAGTCGAATCCCTGAATAGAACAAAAACAAGTTCTGAAATTGATGCAGTAATTTATAGCCTACCAACCAAAAAAAACCCAGCACCAGATGTATTCACAGCCGAATTCTACCAGAGGTACAAATGGGAACTGACACCATCCTTTCCAAAACATTTACAAACAATGGAAAAACAGGGAATCCTCACTAACTCGTTTTATGAGGCCAGCATGCTCCTGATATGAAAACCTGGCAGAGATACAACAAAAAAAGAAAATTTCAGGCCAACATTTCTGATGAACACTGATGAAAAAATCCTCAATAAAATACTGCAAACCAAATCCAGCAGCACATCAAAAAGCTTATCCACCACAATCAAGTCAGTTTTATCCCTGGGATGCAAGGCTGCTTCAACATACACAAATCAATAAATGTAATCTATCACTTAAACAGAAACAATCACAAAAACCACATGATTATCACAATAGATGCAGAAAAGACCTCTGATAAAATCTGACACCTCTTCA
>NW_020260018.1:0-4485 GCF_003255815.1 Theropithecus gelada
TGTTATGCCCAGACTGTTTGTTCCCCAAAGAAGACCACCAGAGTCCAGAGTCAAAGCCAAGCGGCAAGGATCTTTACTACAAGTTCGAACCTGGTCCCTCCTTTACATAGTATACAAGAGGGCCCCGAACAATGCGAGCGTTTGCTTTTTATAGCCCGAAAGTTGCAGGGGAACAAAGAAATTCTTTTGGCTCCCACGCTTTCAGTAACCTTGAACAGCTGTCTCCTTATCGGAGACTTTCCAGGTGGTGTTTGTACTGGGCTCAGGGAGTTTTGAGCCCAGGGCTGAGGAATGTGCCCAGCTCCTTTCATTCCCCCCTTCTTTTCAGGTATCTTTAGAGCCAATCTTGGGTCTTATAAGTCTGATTCTGTTTCAGCGTTTACAGGTTGGTATTGGGCTCTGAGGACCATGAGTTGTACGGTGTCAAATCTCTCCCTAACAAACTGTAAAATTCTCTTAACAACACAAGGTCCTACGGTAAGCAGAAATAGCAGACTTAGCAGGGGTCCAAGGAAGGGGGCTAACAGAGAAAACATAGAGGAATTCCACCATTGGTCTGCAGCTGAAGCAAACTGCCGTGTTTTTACTTCAGTGCTTAACTTGCGTAACTGTTGGACCCGGTCCTCTACAAGTCCTGATTCATTTATGTAGAAACAACAGTCTTCTTTTAGAAATATACATGTACCACCTTTTTTTGCAGTGAGTAGGTATAGGGCTCTCCGGTTCTGCAAGGTTACCTGAGCTAGGGACGTGAGCTGTCGCTGAAGGGAGGCAAGGGACTCAGCCGACTCCTCCATAGCAATGGCAAATTGTTGGTACAACTTGTTACTTTCTATGAGGGTGTGACCTAGGGCTCCCCCCGCCAGTCCGGCCGCAATGAAGGATGCGGTGAGGGAGATTCCTGCAATTAGGGGGAGAAATATGGCTCGTGCAGGTCTCGGTCTAGGGACTGGGTGAATAACAGCACTAGTCCAGTTACCGGTATACCCTAGGAACTCGCCAGCAGTTAGTAGAGTCAACCAGGGAACTAATGTGACAGGGAGACACAGTAGGTTATTAACAGAGGGACTAGGTAGGTTCTTAGATAAGGTTCCATTACACCAGAAGAATATGCCTGATGGAGCCCTTAAGGTGATATTAGGGGGCGTTGCAGTGATGCTGCAGAGGCTGGAATTGGTTCCTGAGAAACAGTAGGGAAACTTCTCCTGACTGGGGTTTAGGTATAGGGGCACGTTCAGGATAGGAGCATACGAGAGGTTTCGGAGGTTGTTAGCTTGGGCAAAGGTAGAGGATCCCCATGGCAGAGGGACAGCGGTTAGCGGTGGACGCCCTAGAGTGGCGCACAGAAAGCAGCCAGACAGGCTATGAAGTCCTGTTTGGTTAGCAAGTTCTAGTCCTTTTTGTAATAACTTTAACCAGGAGAAAGGACGCAAGTCTTGTGTTAGTCTGTTTTCCTGTCGTTGGATATTCCTGTGGACCAGGGGCAGTACTTGCACTAGGCCTCGCCACAGATAGAGGTGACTGCTAGGCCATGTGGAGGAGGGGGGTAGTATACAGCCCCATGTTGACGCGTGGTCCAGCGGGAGTTCCAGGGGTCTCTAACTATCCATGCATATGAAAAGTCTTTTCCTGGCTTTATCTCAGTAACATCTATTTCTCAGTAGATACCAGGCCTGGTTCCCCTGAGCCTTGTTCCCGTTGCAGCCTGGGATTGGGGGTAGGCATTGTTAAGCTGGCAGACTTTGCAACTTGTCACGATGCTGCTGGCCATCTCGGCTGTATGTCTGAATTTGAGCTTAGAGCGTCTGATCAGGTCTATCATCCGCCGAGCACTCAGGTGGGTGGTTCAGTGGATGTGTTTTAACACTTGTTGTCCTAATTTTTCTGGTAGGATGGTTTGGTCATTAGTATCAATCCACCACCCATTCTGGATCTGTTTCAGGGGAAGTTTGTCAGTTCACTGGAGATCTTGTTCTGAATAATCAGGGAAATATGGCAAGTCCCGGGGGCCCGGGTCAGGGAGCTGGAGTGCAGGGAGTTGGCTGGGAGCCTTCGCCATCTTTCTTGCAGTTTGATCCGCCAGAAAGTTGCCTTGAGCAGTTGGAGTAGTTAGTTTCTGATGCCCTGGGCAATGCACAATGGCTAACTTTTCTGGCCTCCATAGGGCTGTTAGCAGGGCTAGGATTTCTTGCTTGTTTTTTATCTTTTTTCTTTTAGCCGTCAGTAACCCCCGCTCCCTGTAAATGGCCCCATGTATAGGCGCCGTTGCAAAAGCATATCAGCTGTCTGTATATACCGTCAGCTTTTTCCCCGCCCCTAAGGTAAGAGCTTGGGTGAGCGTTATCAGTTCGGCCTTCTGGGCCAATGTCCCCGGGGGCAGGGGTTCCGCCCAGATTACCTCAGTCTCTGAAGTCACTGCCGCTCCAGCGTACCTCTGGCCCTGATGCATGAAGCTGCTCCCATCAGTGAACCAGACGAGGTCGGCGTCAGGAAGTGGGCGGTCCTGCAGGTCTTCTCGAACTCCGTGCAACTGAGTTAGTATCTCGGTGCAGTCGTGGAGTGGGGCGTCCAGGTCCGGGTTGGGCAGCAGCGAGGCAGTCTCTTACCCAGTGGCTAGCCTCCTTGCAGTAGGCACATTGGTCTTTTCTCAGATTATCATGCCTGGGGGGGCCGCCTAGGTTGGGTGTACTCTGGCTGTAGATGTTTTTTTTGTACTACTGCTGCCAGGACCTTGGTTCAGTGGCCTTAAATTGCCTTTCCTCTGGAGTATCTCTGTTATTATAAACCCGCTGGGCTATCTGAAGGAGGTCCTGAATCTGCTTTCCTTCCGAGTCTTTTAATTTTTTGAGTTTTTTTTAAATATTTGGGGCTGCCTGATTTACGAAAGACATTACAACAGCTGCCTGAATTCCTGGAGTCTCTGGATCTATGGGGGTGTACTGTCTAAAAGCTTCCATTAATCTTTCTAAGTAGGTGGCTGGGCTCTCTGTCTTTCCCTATAGAATAGAATATACTTTGGCCAAATTAGTGGGCTTGTGAGCAGCTGCCCAGAGACCTGCCATTAGAGTCTGGTGATAAAGGTGTAGCCGTCCCCTACCTTCTGCCGTGTTGTAGTCCCACGCCGGCCTGCTCAGAGGAAAGGTCACGTTTATGAGGTCGGGGTTGGCAGTCAGTTGACCGTCGTCCCCCGGGACCAGCTTTCTAGCTTCTACCTGTATTCTCTCTCGCTCTTCCGTGGTAAACAAGATTCGGAGGAGCTGCTGATAATCATCCCAAGTGGGCTGGTGGGTTAACATGACACTATCCAGTAAAGCCAGTAAATCTTTGGGGTTGTCTGAAAACCATCTGCGTCTTCCAGTTATACAGATCACTGGTGGAGAATGGCTAGTACTGGAGCCTGGGGATTCCTGTGTCATCTGGGGGTCCTATTTCCCGAAGGGGTAAAGCCACCGTGGAGTCAGGCGGCTGGGGGGGGCTAGTTCGCAAAGTGCGCCCTCCCGTCCGCCCCGCCGGCCCTTCAAAGTTACTTTCCTTTTCAGCGGGCCCGTAAGTGCCGGCCGCCTCCCGCCCGCCTGCTCCCTCCCTCTATCCTTCTCTCTAATCTTTCCGTTTCTGTCCAAATCTTTGATTGACAGACTCACAGGGTCTCTTCTTTAAGTCTCTATCTCATTCGCGCGCGCTCTCTCTCTCTCTCTGTCATCCCGTGTCCTTTCTCCTTTACACTCAGTCTCTTTCTCTTTCTGTCTCTCTCTCTGACTCTCCACGTCTGCCGTTTCCTCCCCTTTCTCTTTCCGATTTCCCTTCTCACTTTCTCTCTTTTTCCCTCTCCCGTCTCTTATGGTCTCTCTCTCACTCATTCTCTCCCTCTCCCCAGTCTCACTTTCTGTGTCTCTTCCTGTAAAGGAATGTGGGTTAGAATCCCTGTAAAGGAAATCCGCGCTGGAAGCCGGGAGCCCGGGGACTGGCACAATTCAGACCGCACGCGCGCACCCGGGGACCGGGGCAATTCAGGCAATTCAGACCGCACGCACGCACCCGGGGACCGGGGCAATTCAGACCGCACGCGCGCACCCGGGGACCGGGGCAATTCAGAGTCAGCTGTTGCCCGGATCGCGAACGCTCTCCAGCAACTCAGATCGCCAGCGCAGCTGCTGCCCGGATCGCAAACGCGCTCCGGCAGCTCAGATCGCAATTTAAATCAGAAGAGAGCCAGGGGACGTCTCCCACCGGTCTCCACTGGCTGTCCTATAGCGCGTCCGCCAGGACTGTGCCAGCTTCAGTTTCAGACCTCGCGAGTCACAGATTCAGATTCAGAACAGACATACAGACACAGACAGACAAATGGAGACGAGCCAGCTCACCTATCAGTAGATCGATCTTAGCAGATCCGTTGACCAGGGGTCTGGTGGGCTTGGGGAATCCCGGACGGGCCCCCAGATGTTATGCCCAGACTGTTTGTTCCCCAAAGAAGACCACCAGAGTCCA
>NW_020260019.1:0-4483 GCF_003255815.1 Theropithecus gelada
CGTTCGGGCTCGAGCCCACCACCTCTCTGTAGAAGTCCGTAAGGGACAATGAAAAACATTCTGCTCGTCCGAATGGCCAACCCTCCAAGTTGGGTGGCCTCAGGACGGAGCATTTGACCTCTCAATTATCTTACAGGTTAAAGCGAAAGTAATGGACCCTGGGCCACACGGACACCCAGACCAAGTGGCCTACATAATTACTTAGGAGGATCTGGTCCGAAACCCTCCTTCTTGGGTAAAACCCTTCCTCCATCTGCCTTCCCCATCCCAGTCTACCCTTCTTGCCTTGGAAGCCTCGAAGAACCGGAATCCGGACCCGCATAAGTCAGTCCTCCCAGATGAACCCCAGAGGGATCTCCTCCTTCTTGACCCCCCGCCTCCTCCACCTGAAAACCCCCTCCTGAGACCTCCACCTTACGCTTCACCCTTGCCCCCTGTTTTGTCTCCAGCTCTTTCCTCTATCACCTCGGCCCCTACCCTTTCCCCAACTTCCCCCTCGGCGTCTCCCTCGACCCCGTCTCCTTCTCCAGCCCCACCCGAACTCACTCCTCGGACGCCGCCACCGACACCTCGTCTCCGCTTGCGGCAGACCGAGAACCCAGATGGCCCCCCAACTTGGCGATCCTCCCTTTTCCCTCTCTGCACCGTCAATCGCACGGTCCAATACTGGTCCTTCTCTGCCTCTGACCTCTACAACTGGAAAACCCATAACCCTTCCTTTTCCCAAGACCCTCAGGCCCTAACCTCGTTAATTGAACAAGGGCCTCCCTCCGGGCGGGAGGAGCCGCGGGCGCTGCCGCAGGGCCCGCAACCACGGCGGTGGCGGCGGAAGCGGCGGCGCCGGGCGTCCCCGAGACTTCGGGCCTCGGCGGGAAGGCGCAGGCTACATTGCTGCGGAGGCCGGGCGGGCGGCCCGGGGGAGCCTCACTGCAGTGCGCCGTGCCGCAGGGGCCGGGCCGGGTTTTTGCGCCTCGCCCGCGCCGCCGGACCGCAGTCCGGGCTGCAGCCCTGCGGTTTTGTGAGTTCCCCTTCCCCCGTCCTCTCCCCTCCCCCATCCGGCCCCGGCGCGAGCCTCTGCCGCAGCAGACGAGGGATTTCCCCTCACCCGCCTGGACTGGGACTATAAAACGGCACCAGGTAGGGAGAGTCTCCAAATCTATCGCCAGGCTCTGTTGGCGGGTCTCAAAGGGGCAGGAAAACGCCCCACAAATTTGGCCAAGATAAGAACCCCTGAAGAAAGGGAAGCCAGGTTAGCGAAGGAACAAGAGGAGCGAGAGGATCGTAAGGATCAAAAGAGGGATAAGCATTTAACAAAAATCCTGGCGGCAATAATAAAAGAGAAAAGACCAGGGAGAGAGGGAAAGAAGCGAAGGCGGCCAAAAGTGGAAAAAGACCAGTGTGCCTACTGCAAAGAACCATGGACATCCATCCCACGGTCCCCAACCCCTACAACTTACTCAGAACCTTAAAACCAGACTACAACTGGTATACAGTATTAGATTTAAAAGATGCTTTCTTCTGTTTACCTCTGGCCCCCCAAAGCCAAGAACTCTCTGCTTTTAAGTGGAAAGATCCTGAGAAAGAAATTTCGGGCCAATTGACCTGGACCCGGCTTCCCCAAGGATTCAAGAACTCTCCCACTCTCTTCGATGAGGCTCTTCATCGAGACCTGACCGACTTCCGGACCCAAAATCCAGAAGTGACCTTACTCCAATATGTAGATGACCTCCTCCTGGCTGCCCCTACAAAGGAAACCTGCATACAAGGTACCAGGCATCTACTCCAAGAACTGGGTGAAAAAGGATACCGGGCATCTGCCAAGAAGGCACAGCTCTGCCAGACCAAGGTAACATATCTGAGGTATATCCTGAGTGAAGGGAAAAGGTGGCTCACCTCTGGGCGCATAAAAACTGTGGCTCACATTCCACCTCCACGAAATCCCAGAGAGGTGCGTGAATTTCTGGGGACTGCTGGGTTCTGTCGTTTGTAGATACCTGGTTTTGCTGAACTGGCCGCCCCCCTTTATGAAACAGGCTGACCAAGTGGCCAAACAGGCAGCCATGGCGGAAGTACTGACCCTAGCTGCAGAACCTGACAAAACCAGCCACATAACCATTGAACATACCTATACCTCAGAAGATCAGGAAGAAGCAAGAGCCATAGGGGCTATAGAAAACAAAGATACAAAAAACTGGGGAAAAAAAAGAAAAATAGTCCTCCCCCAAAAGAGGCCTTGGCAATGATCCAGCAGATGCATGCCTGGACACACTTGAGTAACCGGAAGCTAAAATTGTTGATTGAAAAAACTGACTTTCTAATCCCAAGGGCAAGAACACTTGTAGAACAAGTAACATCTGCCTGCAAGGTCTGTCAGCAGGTAAACGCTGGGGCTACCCGAGTGCCAGCAGGGAAACGGACTCGTGGTAACCGCCCGGGAGTCTATTAGAAAATAGACTTCACTGAAGTAAAACCTCACTATGCTGGATATAAGTACTTACTGGTGTTTGTAGATACCTTTTCAGGATGGGTAGAAGTCTACCCCACCCGGCAAGAAACGGCACACATAGTAGCCAAAAAAATTTTAGAAGAAATCTTTCCTCGATTTGGACTTCCCAAGGTAATTGGGTCAGACAACGGGCCGGCCTTCGTTTCTCAGGTAAGTCAGGGGCTCGCCAGGATATTGGGGATTAATTGGAAATTACATTGTGCCTATAGACCCCAGAGCTCAGGACAGGTAAAAAAAAAAATAAATAAAACAATAAAAGAGACCCTTACTAAATTGACCTTAGAGACTGGTTTAAAAGATTGGAGACGCCTCCTATCCTTAGCTCTGTTAAGGGCCCGAAATATGCCTAACCATTTTGGGCTCACTCCATATGAAATCCTCTACGGAGGACCCCCCCCTTTGTCAACCTTGCTTAACTCCTTCTCCCCCTCCGATCCTAAGACTGACCTACAGGCCCGGCTAAAAGGACTCCAAGCAGTACAGGCCCAAATCTGGGCCCCCTTGGCAGAACTGTACCAACCAGGACATCCACAGACCAGTCACCCCTTCCAGGTAGGAGACTCTGTCTACGTTAGACGGCACGGCACTCAAGGACTAGAGCCTCGGTGAAAAGGACCCTACATCGTTCTCCTGACCACGCCCACAGCCATAAAGGTTGACGGAATCTCCACTTGGATCCACGCATCCCACGTCAAGGCTTCTCCAGAGACGCCTGGACCAACACCACCTGAGATATGGAGACTCCGACGCTCCGAAAACCCGCTCAAGATAAGACTCTCTCGTATCTAACTCTCTGCTTATTGTTTGCCCTTCTTCCCTGCGCCGTCTCTAGTATAGCTTTTGACGCTAACCCCCACCGGCCATTTAGCCTGACCTGGCAGATAATTAATTTTAATAATCAAGAGGTCTTAAATGAGACCTCCAAGAATGCTCCTATAAAGGCTTGGTTTCCAGACCTCTATTTCAACCTAAAAAAAAAAAAAAAAAATAACAGGAAAGATAAAAGACACAGGCCCCCGGTTTACTGGTCCCACAGAAGTCCTATTAAGGACTCCTCAGGACGGACAAAAATAAAAAGGACAGGCTAAAAGGGTGTCCATCAGCCGAAACGGGTTTTATGCCTGTCCCGGATTCAGGACAGGACAAATAAAAAAAAACTTGTGGAGATCTGACTCACTTGTATTGCAAAAGCTGGTCCTGTATAACTACTAATAATAAAAAAAATAAAAATGGGCCACAAAACCTTGGTATATAACCATATCCTTTGTCCAGCCTTGTACCACAACCCGATATTCGAAAAATTGCAACCTGGTCCGCATCAAGTTTAAAGATGCAGCAAAATCTGATAACAGATAAATAACAACAAGGTTAATATGGGGCCTCTATTTTTCCCCTTGGTTTAGCACCCTAATCTCCACCATCTTAGGACCCCTCATCCTGCTCACGCTCATCTTGACTTTCGGGCCGTGCATACTTAACCGTTTACTCGCCCTTATTAAAAATAGATTAAACATAGTACA
Source organism: Theropithecus gelada (assembly GCF_003255815.1). Classification (NCBI taxonomy): domain Eukaryota; kingdom Metazoa; phylum Chordata; class Mammalia; order Primates; family Cercopithecidae; genus Theropithecus; species Theropithecus gelada. The sequence goes on from NW_020260019.1 coordinate 4,027, forward strand.
TGCTATGGTTCTGACCCAACAATACCAGACCCTTAGGACTGAAAAAGAGGCTCAAGATTGAGCCTCTGACACAAAAAGAGGAGGGAATGAAACTAGGCCTCACAAAACCTAAAAAGTTAGCACCAGGTGGCCCTAGATAGGGTCCCACCCTGCCTCGATAGGGTCCCACCCTGATAGGGTCCCACCCTGCCAATTCCGGGAAACAACCTCATGAGGTCCCACCCTGCCAATTCCAGGGGTCTCACCCTGCCTCGAAGTTCCCAGAATCAACAACTCCAGGAAAGAACCTCATAAGGTCCTGCTCTAACCAATTAAACCAAGACCCCTTGCTCAGGCTATAGCTAGACCCAATCATTTTACGCCTTAAGCTTTGTTTGAATTTCGCGCCATAAACTGTGTTTGAACTTGTATTTGCCTATATAAACAGCCTGTAACAAGCAGTCGGGGTCCCAGGGCC
>NW_020260020.1:0-4483 GCF_003255815.1 Theropithecus gelada
TTTTTGAGACGGAGTCTCGCTCTGTCGCCCAGGCTGGAGTGCAGTGGCCGGATCTCAGCTCACTGCAAGCTCCGCCTCCCGGGTTCCCACCATTCTCCTGCCTCAGCCTCCCGAGTAGCTGGGACTACAGGCGCCCGCCACCTCGCCCGGCTAGTTTTTTTTTTGTATTTTTTAGTAGAGACGGGGTTTCACCGTATTAGCCAGGATGGTCTCGATCTCCTGACCTCGTGATCCGCCCGTCTCGGCCTCCCAAAGTGCTGGGATTACAGGCTTGAGCCACCGCGCCCGGCCAGTAATGAAACAACTCTTAGGAGGCCTTACTACTTCCTAGGCAGCTCAAGGGCATCATTAAACAATTCCACCAAAGAGGATATGAACTTTGTTGCCACTCAAGAATCACAGCCTTGAATTCCTGAAATGACTTTATAGCTATGGTACTTCATAAAAGTGTTCAATAACAAACTTGACTCACTTGGAAATCACCAGTCTAAAGGACTTTGCTCCAATTTGAGATGTGAGTTATACTCGTTTTTAAGACAATATTTAATGATGTATTAACAAGTTCATATTTCTGCTAAAGATTCACAGTTTTTTTTTTTTTTTGAGAGTCTCACTCTGTTGCCCAGGCTGGAGTGCAGCGGTATGATCTCGGCTCACTGCAACCTCTACCTTCCGGGTTCAAGCAATTCTCACCCTTTAGCCTCCCAAGTAGCTGGGATTACAGGCGCGTGCCACCATGCCTGGCTAATATTTTTGTATTTTTAGTAGGGATGGGCTTTCACCATGTTGCCAGCCTGGTCTTCAACTCCTGGCCTCAAGAGATCTGCCTGCCTTGGCCTCCCAAAATGCTAGGATTACAGGCATGACTCACCATGCCTAGCCAAAGAGTCACAATTTCTTGATCACTCTAAATGTAGGGATAATGCTTGTATGATTCTACAATGCTATCAGTCATATAACAAAGTCTTCTATCAATGATTCCTTGTTTGTCATGTTGAGTGATCTTCATTATTTTCTACCTATATCAGATAAATTAAAATGGGCTAATGTGAAAACTTAACAGCTGCAAATTTGTGTGCCTAAGAAAAACTTCATGATTATGTTCCATTAACTATCCACAAATGGTTGCTTTGGGACAATTAGAAAAATGCCATAGGAAAACACTCAGCCATTTATAAATCTGCAGGTTTATTGTATAGACTGGTATGTCTAAAGTGCTTGAGTTTCAAAGTGCTTTCACTTACATTACATCTTTTGATCCTTAGGCTTAGAGAGCTTAAGTTTTTGTTTGCTTATATTTTGGAGACAGGGTCTTGCTCTGTCACCCAGGCTGGAATGCAGTGGCGTGATCACAGTTCACTGCAGCCTTCAGCTCCCAGGCTCACGTGATCCTCTGGCCTCAGCCTCCCAAGTAGCTGCCCGCAGACACATGCCATCGTGCCCAGCTTTTTTTTTTTTTGTAGAGACGGGGTTTTGCCATGTTGCCCAGACTGGTCTTGAACTCCTGGGCTCAAGTGATCCACCGCCTCAGCCTCACAAAGTGCTGGGATTCCAGGTGTGAGCTACCACGCCCAGCTGAGAGTTTAAGTTTTTAATCTCTGGAATCAGACTGCTTGGGTTTGTATTTTGACTCTATCACTTTATTAGCTGTGCAAGTTATTATGTGCGAGTCACCTAGCCTTTCTGTTCTTGTGCTTCCTCATCTATAAAATGGGAATGGTAATAGAACCCACCTCCTGACTTAGGGTTATTGTGAAGATTAAATGGGCTAAAGCTTGTATAGAAAGCAGAACGATGCCTGCGGCACAGGAAGTGCTCAATAAATTTTAGCTACTATAGCTAGTATTATTATCCACCCCACTTTTCAGAAGATGAAACAGACTCAGAGATTAAATGAATACCTACAAACACTAAAAGTATTAAATACTAAAGCCATTAAAATACTAGAGCTATTAAAACCAGGTATAATAGACTTCAAACTTTGGCCTCTTTTTCCTAACTCCATGCTGCCTTTCTTACTTAATGTAAGAAATTCAGAGTTCTAATTGAGGACTTTTAGGGAACAATTTTCTTTCTTTCTTTCTTTCTTTCTTTCTTTCTTTCTTTCTTTCTTTCTTTCTTTCTNTCTTTCTTTCTTTCTTTCTTTCTTTCTTTCTTTCTTTCTTTCTTTCTCTCTTTCTTTCTATCTTTCTTTCTTTCTTTTTTTCTTTCTCTCTCTCTTTCTTCTTTCTTCTTTCTTTCAGGGTAAGATGTATGTTTATCTTTTGTTTTTAGTTTTCATTTGCATTGTAATGTCTTCAGTTTTACTCATCTCATGAATCACTCTTGTTGGAACAAGGAAGAAATAAAATTAAACAAAAGAAAAATCAGGTGAGAACAAAAAGTGGAAATTGGATGAAAAAACATTTCAAAGGATATGCACTGGAAAAGGCGGAACTGAGCCACCAACTCCTGCATATTCACTTTGTTTTGTGATTTTTTATGCTTTTTTTTTTTTTTTAAAGCCTCTGGCCAGGTGCGGTGGCTCACACCTGTAATCCTAGCACTTTGGGAGGCTGAGGCAGGTGGATCACTTGAGGTCAGTAAGTTGAGACCAGCTTGGCCAACATGGTGAAACCCCGTCTCTACTACAAATACAAAAATTAGCCGGGCATGGTGGTGTGTACCTGTAATCCCAGATAATTGGGAGGCTAAGCCAGGAGAATCGCTTGAACCCAGGATGCGGAGGTTGCAGTGAGCCGAGATCATATCACTGCACTCCAGCCTGGGCAACAGAGTGAGACCCTGTCTTAAAAAACAAAAACAAAACAAAACAAAAAAACACCATAATTATTATACTTAAACATTTGCTTCAGATAGTAAAGAATGTAATTCATAAACAAAGGAAGAATTAAAGAAAGCTTTGGTTTTGCATCTTTAAGTAATGCCAGTCTAACAGCATTCCCAGAAGGAAACTGGGATCTAAGGTCTCCAGTCATATTTAATTGTGATTTTCTCTCAAGTCCAATTTCCTCTGTTTCACCTCTGTCACTTTCTCTTCCATTTGCCCTTATTTTCCTTTTATCTTTGTTCCAATTTTTCTGTACTTCAACAAAATTTAGCTTTTGGTGATTGTGGTAGTCACTTTTTAAGAGTGAGTAATGCAAAAAAGCATTTTTAGGGTAGCCCAACCAGGACTTCCTTTTAGATCCTCACAGCGCTGAGGATCAGCACCTTATTTTGTTGCTCTTCACAAGGATCTTCCTTTCTCCCTGGCAGGAGGAAAGAAAAATAAAGACAGTTTCCCTGCATCTTCCAGGATAAGGTCTTAACTCCTCTGTGGACACTGGTGGCTATCTACACTCGGCCCCTGCCCTCTCTCTCCTTAGTTCAGCTGTGCTCAGTTTCCAGAGATTTTGTTGTTTTAAAACTTTTAAGGGGCCGGGTGCAGTAGCTCACGCCTGTATTCCCAGCACTTTGGGGGGCCAAGGTGAGCGGATCACGAGGTCAGGGGATCGAGACCATCCTGGCTAACACGGCGAAACCCCGTCTCTGCTAAAAAATACAAAAAACTTAGTCGGGTGTGGTGGCGGGCACCTGTAATCTGAGCTACTCTGGAGGCTGAGGCAGGAGAATGGCATGAACCCAGGAGGCAGAGCTTGCAGTGAGCCGAGATCACACCACTACTCTCCAGCCTGGGCGACAGAGCAAGACTCCATGTCAGAAAAAAATAAAAAGACTTTTGGGGCCCAGCACTTTGGGAGGCCGAGGCGGGCGGATCACAAGGTCAGGAGTTTGAGATCGGCCTGGCCAACACGGTGAAACCCCATCTCTACTAAAAATTTAAAAAATAAGCCGGGCGTGGTGGCAGGCTCCTATAATCCCAGCTACTTGGGAGTCTCAGGCAGGAGAATAGCTTGAACCTGGGAGGTGGAGGTTGCTGTGAGCCGAGATCATGCCACTGCACTCCAGCCCAGGGGAGACTCCATCTCAAAAAAAAAAAAAAAAAAAGTTTTTTCCATATTTCCTTTAACTGGAATTCCTTTCCACAGCTATTATCACTTGGCAAACTCCTAACCGGGCAAAACTCAGATGATCTGTCATCTCTTCCAAGAAACTTTCCCTAAAGCTCCCAGGGAGCTTTGACTTAGATATTCCTCCTCCACACTCCACATCACACCATGCAAATCTCTACCACAGCACAAGGGTTAGGGTTAGGGTTAATGTGATCCACCTCCAAAATATGTTCCATATTCATCTGTTTCTTTTCATCTCTACCACTACCTTTTTTTTTTTTTTTTTTCTGAGATGGAGTCTTGCTATGTCACCCAGAATGGAGTGCAGTGGCGCCATCTCAGATTACTGCAACCTCCACCTCCCAGGTTCAAGCCATTCTCCTGCCTCAGCCTCCCGAATAGCTGCAATTACAGGTACTCGCCAGCACGCCCAGCTAATTTTTAATTTTTGTTTTTTTTGTTTTTTTTGTTTTTTTTTTTTTTTTTTG
>NW_020260021.1:0-4481 GCF_003255815.1 Theropithecus gelada
AAAGTGATATTTGGAAGCCCATAGATGGCTACGGTGAAAAAGCAAATATCCTCGGATGAAATCTGGAAAGAAGTTTTCTGAGAAACTGCTTAGTGTTCTGTTAATTCATCTCACAGAGTTACATCTGTATTTCGTGGATCTCTTTGCTAGCCTTATTTCTGTGGAATCTGAGAACAGATATTTCGGACCCTTTGAAGACTATCGGGCCAAAGGATATATCCTCCGATAACAGAGAAAGAAGCTTTCTGAGAAACTTCTTTGTGTTCTGTGAAATCATCTCACAGTGTTACAGCTTTCCCCTCAAGAAGCCTTTCGCTAAGACAGTTCCTGTGGAATTGGCAAGGTGATATTTGGAAACCCATAGTGGGCTATGCTNGATCTCTTTGCTAGCCTTATTTCTGTGGAATCTCAGAACAGATATTTAGGATCCCTTTGGAGACTATGGGGCCAAAGGAATTATCCTCTGAAAACAAAGAGAAGGAACCTTTCTGAGAAACTTCTTTGTGTTCTGTGAAATGATCTCACAGAGTTACAGCTTTCCCCTCAAGAAGCCTTTCGCTAAGACAGTTCTTGTGGAATTGGCAAAGTGATATTTGGAAGCCCATAGAGGGCTATGGTGAAAACGGAAATATCCTCGGAGGAAATCTGGAAACAAGGTTTCTGAGAAACTGCTTAGTGTTCTGTTAATTCATCTCACAGAGTTACATCGGCATTTCGTGGATCTCTTTGCTAGCCTTCTTTCTGTGGAATCTGAGAACAGATATTTCGGGTCCCTGTGAAGACGAGAGGGCCAAAGGAAATATCCTCCGATAACAAAGAGAAAGAAGCTTTCTGAGAAACGACTTTGTGTTCTGTGAAATCATCTCAGAGAGTTACAGCTTTCCCCTCAAGAAGCCTTTCGCTAAAACTGTTGTTGTGAAATTGGCAAAGTGATATTTGGAAGCCCATAGAGGTCTATGGTGAAAAAGGAAATATCCTCGGATGAAATCTGGAAAGAAGCTTTCTGAGAAACTGATTAGTGTTCTGTTAATTCATCTCACAGTGTTACATCAGTATTTCACAGATCTCTTTGCTTGCCTTATTTCTGTGGTATCTGAGAACAGATATTTCGGATCCCTTTTAAGACTATAGGGCCAAAGGAAATATCCTCCGATAACAAAGAGAAAGAAGCTTTCTGAGATACTTCTTTGTGTTCTGTGAAATCATCTCACTGAGTTACAGCTTTCCCCTCAAGAAGCCTTTCGCTAAGACAGTTGTTGTGGAATAGGCAAAGTGATATTTGGAAGCCCTTAGAGGGCTATGGTGAAAAAGGAAATATCCTTAGATGAAATCTGGAAAGAAGCTTTCTGAGAAACTGCTTAGTGTTCTGTTAATTCATCTCACAGAGTTCCATCCGTATTTCGTGGATCTCTTTGCTAGCCTTATTTCTGTGGAATCTGAGAACAGATATTTCAGATCCCATTGAAGATTATAGGGCCAAAGGAAATATCCTCTGATAACAAAGAGAAACTAGCTTTCTGAGAAACTTCTTTGTGTTCTGTGAAATCATCTCACAGAGTTACAGCTTTCCTGTCAAGAAGCCTTTCGCTAAGACAGTTCTTGTGGAATTGGAAAAGTGATATTTGGAAGCCCATAGAGGGCTATGGTGAAAAAGGAAATATACTCAGATGAAATCTGGAAAGAAGCTTTCTGAGAAACTGCTCTGTGATGTTTGACTTCCACTCACAGAGTTCCATCTGTATTTCTTAAATCTCTTTGCTAGCCTTATTTCTGTGGAATCTGAGAACAGATATTTCGGATCCCTTTGAAGAATATAGGGCCAAAGGAAATATCCTCTGATAACAAAGAGAAAGAAGCTTTCTGAGAAACTGCTTAGTGTTCTGTTAATTCATCTCACAGAGTTACATCTGTATTTCGTGGATCTCTTTGCCAGCCTTATTTCTGTGGATTCTTACTACAGATATTTCGGATCAATTTGAAGACTATTTGGCCAAAGGAAATATCCTCCGATAACAAAGAGAAAGAAGCTTTCGGAGAAACTTCTTTGTGTTCTCTGAAATCAGGTCACAGAGTTACAGCTTTCCTCTCAAGAAGCCTTTCGTTAAGACATTTCTTGTGGATTTGGCAAAGTGATATTTGGAAGCCCATAGAGGGCTATGGTGAAAAAGGAAATATCCTCAGATGAAATCTGGAAAGAAGATTTCTGAGAAACTGCTTAGTGTTCTGTTAATTCTTCTCATAGAGTTACATCTGTATTTCGTGGATCTATTTGCTAGCTTTATTTCTGTGGAATCTGAGAACAGATACTTCGGATGCCTTTGAACACTACAGGGCCAAAGGAAATATCCTCCGATAACAAAGACAAAGAATCTTTCTGAGAAATTTCTTTGTGTCCTGTGAAGTCATCTCACAGAGTTACATCTTTCCCGTCAAGAAGCCTTTGGCTAAGACAGTTCTTGTGGAATTGGCAAAGTGATATTTGGAAGCCCATAGAGGGCTATGGTGAAAAAGGAAATATCCTCAGATGAAATCTGGAAAGAAGTTTTCTGAGAAACTGCTTACTGTTCTGTTAATTCAACTCACAGAGTTACATCTGTATTTCGTGGATCTCCTTGCCAGCCTTATTTCTGTGGAATCAGAGAACAGATATTTCGGATCCCTTTGTAGACTATAGGGCCAAAGGAAATATCCTCCGATGACAAAGAGAAAGAAGCTTTCCGAGAAACTTCTTTGTGTTCTGTGAAATCATCTCACAGAGTTACAGTTTTCCCCTCAAATGCCTTTCACTAAGACAGTTCTTGTCGAATTGGCAAAGTGATATTTGGAAGCCCATAGAGGGCTACGGTGAAAAAGGAAATATCCTCAGATGAAATCTGGAACGACGCTTTCTGAGAAACTACTCTGTGATGCGTGACTTCCACTCACAGAGTTGCATCTGTATTTCGTGTATCTATTTGTTAGCCTTATTTCTGTGGAATCTGACAACAGATATTTCGGATCCCTTTGAAGACTGTACGGCCAAAGGAAATATCCTCCGATAACACAAAGAAAGAAGCTTACTGAGAAACTTCTTTGAGTTCTGTGAAATCATCTCAGAGAGTTACAGCTTTCCTCTCAAGAAGCCTTTCGCTAAGACAGTTCTTGTGGAATTGGCGAAGTGATATTTCGAAGCCCTTAGAGGGCTATGGTGAAAAAGGAAATATCCTCAGATAAAATCTGGAAAGAAGCTTTCTGAGAAACTGCTTAGTGTTCTGTTAATTCATCTCACAGAGTTCCATCTGTATTTCGTTGATCTCTTTGCTAGCCTTATTTCTGTGGAATCTGAGAACAGATATTTCGGATCCCGTTGAAGACTATAGGGCCAAAGGAAATATCTCTGATAACAAAGAGAAAGAAGCTTTCTAAGAAACTTCTTAGTGTTCTGTTAATTCATCTCACAGAGGTACAGCTTTCCCCTCAAGAATTCGCTCCCTAAGCCTGTTCTTGTGGAATTCGCAAAGTGATATTTGGAAGGCCCTATAGGGCTACGTTGAAAAAGGAAATATCGTCAGATGAAATCTGGAAAGAAGCTTTCTGAGAAACTGCTTCACGTTCCGTTAATTCATCACACAGAGTTCCATCTGTATTTCGTGGATCTCTTTGCTACCCTTTTTGCTGTGGAATTTGAGAAACCATATTTCGGATCCCTTTGAAGACTTTAGGGCCAAAGGAAATATCCTCCGATAACAAAGAGAAAGAAGCTTTCTCAGAAATTACTTTGTGTCTGTGAAATCATATCACAGACTTACAGCTTTCCCCTCAAGAAGCCTTTCGCTTACACAGTTCTTCTGGAATTGGCAAAGTGATATTTGGAAGCCCATAGAGGTCTATGTAGAAAAAGCAAATATCCTCAGATGAAATCTGGAAAGAAGCTTTCTGAGAAACTGCTTAGTGTTCTGTTAATTCATCTCACAGAGTTACATCTGTATTTCTTGGAATTTTTTTCTCGCCTTGTTTCTGTGGAATCTGAGAACCGATATTTCGGATCCCTTTGAAGATTATATGGCCAAAGGAAATATCCCCCGATAACAAAGAGAAAGAAGCGTTCCTTGAAACTTCTTTGTGTTGTGCGAAAACATCTCACAGAGTTACAGCTTTCCCCTCAAGAAGCCTTTCGCTAAGGCAGTTCTTTTGGAATTGGAAAAGTGATATTTGGAAGCCCATAGAGGGCTATGGTGAAAAAGGAAATATCCTCGGATGAAATCTGGAAAGAAGCTGTCTGAGAAACTGCTTAGAGTTATGTTAATTCATCTCACAGAAGTACATCTGTATTTCGTGGATCTCTTTGCTAGCCTTATTTCTGTGGAATCTGAGAACAGATATTGCGGATCCCTTGGAAGACTATAGGGCCAAAGGAAATATCCTCTGATAACAAAGAGAAAGAAGCTTTCTGAGAAGCTTCTTTGTGTTCTGTGAAATCATCTCACAGACTAACAGCTTTC
>NW_020260022.1:0-4480 GCF_003255815.1 Theropithecus gelada
TTTAATGAAGATCTCTCTAATGGTAAAGCTGGTGGCTTTGTGCTATTATAATATCCTTAAAATAAAGTGACAGTCTGGTGGAAAGACCAACTAAAGCAAGGGTTAGGAAAAAAAACAGTTATTACCTTCATTTTGGTCTCACTCTGCATTAAGAGTTTTCATTGTGTCAAAGATTTATTATTCATTAAGTAACCTAATGTTCATTTAATAATAAATGGATCTTATTAAATATGATTTTAAAAATTATAATCACATCACTTTTATTCACATCTGTCTACTGATGCCATTCACAGATGAGAATGGTATAACGTTATTTTTTTTTTTTCATTTTGCCACATCTTTATTTACTTAGGTTTATGCTGTATCGAACAATGTATGTGTGGGAGTAATGGGTGATTCAGGAATGCGTGAGGGGGAGGTTTAAGCTCTTTAACTTTGAACAATTAAAATTAGCAACATAATATTGAAATACATGCATAACACTCAAGTGGTACTTTCAAAATAGTGTATATTTCCTCTGTTTATTTGTAGCTTTTAAACCCAGCTAGAAGTATTCTATTTATTTTAGGCATCATAAGTCTGAAAGTCTGTAGTGAAAGCTACAAGTAGTAAATGATGCTAATTCATGTGCTCCCACCTGTGGAAGAATTGAATGTCTTAGATAAAAAAAAATGGTGCAATTGGTGTACAAAGTATCTTAGAATATAATTTGGTGGTGGTTTTTCTGTTTCTGTAGCAGAGTAACATATATACTATATCCAAGTCATCAAGTTATTTAAATATGCCTTTAAACAGGGAGAACTGAAAATAATACTGTGAATCCTAGTAAGCATTTAAAAATAATGAGGAGAAGATTGCCTTTACAAAGTCAAAATTTGTCTGAATACAACCCATATAGCAATTTCATAGCAAAACACTTCCTTCAATCCTATTAAAGTCAGAAGGAAAAGAAGAATGCCCACTGTCAATGCTGTATTAATGTAGTTCTAGAAGTTTTGAACAATGAAACATATTGTAAGAAGAGAAGTCAGGGGAGACTTGAGCCCGTTGTTTTTCCTCTCCTTCTATACCTCCCAAAATACCATTAGAATGTTGTAACATTTTGAAGAATCTATAGTAGTGTCCCAAATCATAGAATGCTATGAATGCATCTGAATCTGAGATATCCCCAAAAGATACAAAATAGGTGTGACTAGAATGAAAGAAAGATTTAGGCTTTTGGCCATGCCTGCAAGTTAGCTGCTCTCAAGTGACTGCTGCTGTAGAACAAATATATAGTAGAGGATGTCTTTGAAACATTTCTATCCCTGAAAATGGTTAGGCAAGTTCTTAAAATATCTCTTCTTTCAAACACAAAAATAGTCTGTGAACTGGAGCTTGAGCAGTGGGCACTTTGTATTGGATAGCTGATGGAGGGGGGTGAGGGTTTCCCAGATCTTCTGGGAAGATCTGCTATTATCAGTAATGCTAATGATGGTACTATTGACTCTTGGGCCATCAGAAATTCCAGTTTGTTAATGCTGAAACTTCTATATTGAGTTAAAGCATTGAGTCAGCTTCACAGAGGAAATCTGGATAGTAGCATTCTCATTTCAGACCATAAAATGATGTCAGGTTAAGGATGAACAATGAGTTCAGTATTAAAAATGATCAGGTAAGCAAGACACCGTGAATAAAAGTTAATGAAATGAATAGCATATCTAGACCCTTTAAAACTAAATGTACTGAAATCGTCAATGTGGAGAAATAATTAAGTAGGTATGTATCAATTGTTTAAAGAAACAATCTACTATTACAAAGATGTAAAAACAATAGTAAAACAATATAGATGATAGAAAAAATGGGCAGGTCTGGCTGGGCGTGGTGGCTCATGCCTGTAATCCCAGCACTTTGGGAGGCCAAGATGGGTGGATCATGAGGTCGGGAGTTCAAGACCAGCATGCCCAAGATGGTGAAACCTTGTCTCTACTAAAAAATATATATATAAAAATTAGCCGAGCATGGTGGTGGGTGCCTGTAGTCCCAGCTACTCAGGAGGCTGAGATAGAAGAATCGCTTGAACCCGGGAGGTGGAGGTTGCAGTGAGCCAAGATCGCACCACTGCACTCCAGCCTGGGCAACAGAGCGAGTCTCCATCTCCAAAAAAAAAAAAAAAGGCAGGTCTGAAACAAAAAATATTTTAAAAATAAATGCAAGTTATTAATGATATATTAGACACAGGTAAGAGGATAACTAGTGAACAAAAAAAATGTTTAAATGATATACCCAGAATGTAGCATGGAAACACAAGGTCTAACATTTATTTAATTCAAATATGGGGGGAGAGAAGTGTAAAAGCATTCGCCATTTCAAGAGATTCTCAAAAAGAAATTAAGAAAAGGTATAAATCCATTGATTCAAAGAATATATTTCTAACAGATGATATAAAAATAAACTCACTTTAGTTAAATTATAAAACATTAACACCAAACACCAGACCATACAAACATTGAAAAAAGGACAATTTATAATGAAATAATATTTATCTGATTATTATAGTAAAGCAAAAACTAAAAATGAATAAACTAGTATCAACAAATGTCAAGAGCAAATAACTGTTAATACAGTATTGGGTACTCAGTAATGCTGTCTTTCAAGATCAAAAATCACAATATGAAATTGACAGAGAAAAATCAAAATTGTTCACTACCAAGAGATCTGCAGCCAATAAAATTTCAAAGGCTACATATCACAAAGAAAGAATTTAACCCAAAAGCTGATATTAGAGTCAACTTGGAATTCCATAAAGATCACTAAACTGATGATAATAGTAACACTTTCTGACACGTGGGGATTCTGAAAAGAAGTGAACTTTTACTTTTGTTTAGAATTTAGAAAGTTATGGAAAAATGCTCTTGCCCTGACAAAGAGAATAAGCTGGATAATCTATAGATTATAGATTTCATTTTAAAACACAGAACTGAGGTCTCAAAAAAAGCTAATTAAATTCAGAGTGATGAAGCCCTGCTGAAAAAAGAACGGATCCACAGATGCTTTGTGCCTAGCTGAGTTGCAGCAGCAGAAGCAGGAGGAAGCTGCCCTTGATGGAGATAACAAGGAAACAAGTGAATCTCCAGCAAATGTTGAAAGGCTGAGTGTGGGCTTGTGATAGTTTAGCATCATCAGTAGGGGCCCAAACACACTCACTCTCACTCACTTTCCCTCACTAATGCTTTTCTTTCTTTCTTTCTTTCTTTCTTTCTTTCTTTCTTTCTTTCTTTCTTTCTTTCTNTCTCTCTCTCTCTTTCTTTCTTTTCTTTCTTTCTTTCTCCTTCCTTCCTTCCTTCTTTCCTTTCTCTCTCTCTCTCTCTCTTTCTTTGGAGTCTCACTCTGTCGCCCAGGCTGGAGTGCAATGGCGCGATCTCCTCTCACTGCAACCTCCGCCTCCAGGGTTCAAGCGATTCTCCTGACTCAGCCTCCCGAGTAGCTGGGACTACAGGCGCATGCCACCATGCCCGGCTAATTTTTTGTATTTAGTAGAGACCGGGTTTCACCGTGTTAGCCACTGACCTCGTGATCTGCCCACCTCGGCCTCCCAAAGTGCTGGGATTACAAGCGTGAGCCACCGCGCCCGGCCCCACTAATGGTTTTTTCATGACCTATCTTGTGTGCTCCTAGGTAAGATCGGATGGAGAGCAGAACTACCTGAGACACTTTTGAGGGACAGGCATGTAGGAACTGCTGCAATTTGAGGTGAGAACAAGCTAAAGGTCTTACTGTGAGAATCGCGTAAAATCCTCTGTTACTGGGGAGTGGGTGGGGAGCTGAGACAATCCCCCCTTCACTCTCTTTTCTCACAGGTGCATAAGCAGAGGGGCCTGATGAGGTCTGAAGGCAGGGCAGGGCAGGTAGATGAGAGAAGCAGATTCTCTGGTCTTTCACTGAGTGTGAGGCAGCTACTGCCCCAGGCTGGGCAAGGGATGGGAGCCCTGAGAGGTTCTTGAGGTGCAGAGATAGAGGCTTGCTGAGGATGAAAGTGTACAGGAGCGCTAACAGAGGCTCCAGTGCTGACCATGGCATTCTGCAAGAAGAGAAAATCTGTATGTAGGGGTTTATGAGGGAAAATCATGAGTTCAGTTTTGGATATCTATGACTTTTGAAATTAAGTGTCCAAGTAGATATGCCAGTTATGCAGTTGGATAATTTATTATAAGCCTGCAGTTCAAAAGGAGGTCCAAAAGGAGAATTGAAAAGGATGAGACTTGCTGAGCCCCTCCAGAGTGTGTGGTGAGGGAGAAGAGAAGAGAATCAGGAACTGAGCTCTGGAGCTCTCCAATAGGAAGTGTGATGGGAAAAGATGAGGAAGAAACAAAGGAAGCTGAAGTGGTAGCTCCAGTGAGATAGGCTGAGAATCAAGTGAATGTGCTGTCCTGGAAGCCAAGCGAAGAAAGTAGACTATGAAGAAGGAAGTGATTATTTGTGTCAAATGCTGCTAATAGGC
>NW_020260023.1:0-628 GCF_003255815.1 Theropithecus gelada
CAAAGAAATATCCTCTGAGAACAAAGAGAAGGAAGCTTTCTGAGAAAATTCTTTGTGTTCTGTGAAATCGTCTCACAGAGTTACAGCTTTCCCCTCAAGGAGCCTTTCGCTAAGACAGTTGTTCTGGAATTGGCAAAGTGATATTTGGAAGCCCATAGAGGGCTAGGGTGAAAAAGGAAATATCCTCAGATGAAATCTGGAAAGAAGCTTTCTGAGAAACTGCTCTGTGACGTGTGACTTCCACTCACAGAGTTACATCTGTATTTCGTGGATCTCTTTGCTAGCCTTATTTCTGTGGAAACTGAGAACATATATTTCGGATCCCTTTGAAGAATATAGGGCCAAAGGAAATATCCTCCGAAAACAAAGAGAAAGAAGCTTTCTGAGAAACTTCTTTGTGTTCTGTGAAATGATCTCAAAGAGTTACAGCTTTCCCCTCAAGAAGCCTTTCGCTAAGACAGTTATTCTGGAATTGGCAAAGTGATATTTGGAAGCCCATAGTGGGCTATTTTGAAAAATGAAATATCTTTAGATGAAATCTTTAAAGAAGCTTTCTGAGAAACTGCTCTGTGATGTGTAACTTCCACTCAGAGAGTTACATCTGTATTTCGTGGATCTCTTTGCTAGC
>NW_020260023.1:682-1338 GCF_003255815.1 Theropithecus gelada
CCTCAAGAAGCCTTTCGCTAAGACAGTTCTTGTGGAATTGGCAAAGTGATATTTGGAAGCCCATAGTGGGCTATGTTGAAAAATGAAATATCTTTAGATGAAATCTTTAAAGAAGCTTTCTGAGAAACTGCTCTGTGATGTGTAACTTCCACTCAGAGAGTTACATCTGTATTTCGTGGATCTCTTTGCTAGCCTTATTTCTGTGGAATCTGAGAAAAGATATTTCGGATCCCTTTGAAGACTATAGGCCAAAGGAATTATCCTCCGATAACAAAGAGAAAGAGGCTTTCTGAGAAACTTCTTTGTGTTCTGTGAAGACATCTCACAGAGTTACAGCTTTCCCCTGAAGAAGCCTTTCGCTAAGACAGTTCTTGTGCAATTGGCAAAGTGATATTTGGAAGCCCATAGAGGGCTACACTGAAAAAGGAAATATCCTCAGATGAAATCTGGAAAGAAGCTTTCTGAGAAACTGCTTAGTGTTCTGTTAATTCATCTCACAGAGTTACATCTGTATTTCGTGGATCTCTTTGCTACCCTTTTTTCTGTGGAATATGAGAACAGATATTTCGGATATCTTTGAGGACTATAGGGCCAAAGGAAATATCCTCCGATAACAAAGAGAAAGAAGCTTTCTGAGAAACTTCTTTGTGTTCTGT
>NW_020260023.1:1368-9724 GCF_003255815.1 Theropithecus gelada
CAGCTTTCCCCTCAAGAAGCCTTTCGCTAAGACAGTTCTTGTGGAATTGGCAAAGTGATCTTTGGAAGCCCATAGAGGGCTACGGTGAAAAAGGAAATATCCTCAGATGAAATCTGGAAAGAAGCTTTCTGAGAAACTGCGTAGTGTTGTGTTAATTCATCTCACAGAGTTACATCTGTATTTCTTGGATCTCTTTGCTAGCCTTATTTTTGTGGAATATTAGAACAGATATTTCGGATCCCTTTGAAGACTATAGGGCCAAAGGAAATATCCTCCTATAAGAAAGAGAAAGAAGCTTTCGGAGAAACTTCATTGTGTTCTGTGAAATCATCTCACAGTGTTACAGCCTTCCCCTCAAGAAGCCTTTCGCTAAGACAGGTCTTGTGGAATTGACAAAGTGATACTTGGAAGCCCATAGAGGGCTATGCTGAAAAAGGAAATATCCTCAGATGAAATCTGGAAAGAAGCTTTCTGATAAACTGCTTAGTGTTCTGTTAATTCATCTCACAGAGTTACATCTGTATTTCGTGTATCTCTTTGCTAGCCTTATTTCTGTGGGGTCTGAGAACAGATATTTCGGATCCCTTTGAAAACTATAGGGCCAAAAAGATATTCTCCGATAACAAAGAGAAAGAAGCTTTCTGAGAAAGTCCTTTGTATTCTGTGAAATCATCACACAGAGTTACAGCTTTCCCCTCAAGAAACCTTTCGCTAAGACAGTTCTTGTGGAATTGGGAGAGTGATATTAGCAAGCCCATAGAGGGCTATGGTGAAAAAGGAAATATCCTTAGATGAAATCTGGAAAGAACCTTTCTGAGAAACTGCTTAGTGTTGTGTTAATTCATCTCAAAGTGTTACATCTGTATTTCATGGATCTCTTTGCTAGTCTTATTTTTGTGGAATCTGAGAACAGATATTTCGGATCCCTCTGAGGACTATAGGGCCAAAGGAAATATCCTCCGATAACAAAGAGAAAGAAGCTTTCTGGGAAACCTCTTTGTGTTCTGTGAAATCATCTCACAGAGTTACAGCTTTACCCTCAAGAAGACTTTCACTAAGACAGTTCTTGTGGATTTGGCAAAGTGATATTTGAAAGCCCTTAGAGGGCTATGGTGAAAAAGGAAATCTCCTAAGATGAAATCTGGAAAGAAGGTTTCTGAGAAACTACTCTGTGATGTGTGACTCCCACTCAAAGAGTTATATCTGTATTTCGTGGATCTCTTTCCTAGCCTTATTTCTGTGGAATCTGAGAACAGATATTTCGGATTCCTCTGAGGACTATAGGGCCTAAGGAAATATCCTCCGATAACAAAGAGAGAGAAGCTTTCTGAGGAACTTCTTTGTGTTCTGTGAAATCATCTCCCAGAGTTACAGCTTTCCCCTCAAGAAGCCTTTCGCTAAGACAGTTCTTGTGGAATTGGCAAAGTGATATTGGAAGCCCCTAGAGCTCTATGGTTAAAAAGGAAATATCGTAAGATGAAATCTGGAAAGAAGCTAACTGAGAAACTGCGTAGTGTTGTGTTAATTCATCTCACAGAGTTACATCTGTATTTCGTTCATCTCTTTGCTAGCCTTATTTCTGTGGAATCTGAGAACAGATATTTCGGATCCCATTGAAGATTATAGGGCCAAAGAAAATATCCTCCGATAACAAGGAGAAAGAAGCTTTCTGAGAAACTTCTTTGTGTTCTATGAAATCAGCTCACAGAGTTACAGCTTTCCCCTCAAGAAGCCTTTCGCTAAGACAGTTCTTGTGGAATCGGCAAAGTGATATTTGGAAGCCCTTAGAGGGCTATGGTGAAAAAGGAAATATCCTCAGCTGAAATCTGGAAAGAGGATTTTTGAGAAACTGCTTAGTGTTCTGTTAATTCATCTCACAGAATCAAATCTGTATTTCTTGTATCTCTTTGCTAGCCTTATTTCTGTGGAATCTGAAAACGGATATTTCGGATCCTTTTGAAGACTATAGGGCCAAAGGAAATATCCTCCGAAAACAAAGAGAAAGAAGCTTTCTGAGAAACTTCTTTGTGTTGTGTGAAATCATCTCACAGAGTTACAGCTTTCCCCTCAAGAAGCCTTTCGCTAAGTCAGTTCTTGTGGAATTGGCAAAGTGACATTTACAAGCCCAGAGAGGGCTATGGTGAAAAAGGAAATATCCACAGATGAAATCTGGAAAGAAGATTTCTGAGAAACTGCTCTGTGATGTGTAACTTCCACTCACAGAGTTACATCTGCATTTCGTGGATCTCTTTGCTATCCTTATTTCTGTGATATGTGAGAACAGATATTTCGGATCCCTTTGAAGACTATAGGGCCAAAGGAAATATCCTCCGGTAACAAAGAGAAGGAAGCTTTCTGAGAAACTCCTTTGTGTTCTGTGAAATCATCTCACAGAGTTTCAGCTTTCCCCTCATGAAGCCTTTCGCTAAGACAGTTCTTGTGGAATTGGCAAAGTTATATTTGGAAGCCCATAGAGTGCTAAAGTGAAAAAGGAAATATCCTCAGCTGAAATCTGGAAAGAAGATTTCTGAGAAACTGCTTAGTGTTCTGTTAATTCATCTCACAGAGTTACATCTGTATTTCGTGGATCTCTTTGCTAGCCCTATTTCTGTGGAATCTGAGAACAGATATTTCGGATCCCTTTGAAGACTATAGGGCCCAAGGAAATATCCTCCGATAACAAAGAGAAAGAAGCTTTCTGAGAAACTTCTTTGTGCTCTGTGAAATCATCTCACAGAGTTACAGCTTTCTGCTCTAGAAGCCTTTCGCTAAGACAGTTCTTGTGGAATTGGTAAAGTGATATATGGAAGCCCATAGAGGGCTATGGTGAAAAAGGAAATCTCCTGCAATGATATCTGGAAAAAAGTTTTCTGAGAAACTATTCTGTGATGTTTGACTTCCACTCACAGAGATACATCTGTATTTCGTGGATCTCTTTGCTAGCCTTATTTCTCTGGAATCTGAGAACCGATATTTCGGATCCCTTTGAAGACTATAGGGCCAAAGGAAATATCCTCCGCTAAGAAAGAGAAAGAAGCTTTCTGAGAAACTTCTTTGTGTTCTGTGAAATCATCTCACAGAGTTACAGCTTTCCGCTCAAGAAGCCTTTCGCTAAGACAGTTCTTGTGGAATTGGCAAAGTGATATTTGGAAGCCCATAGAGGGCTATGGTGAAAAAGGAAATATCCTCAGATGAAATCTGGAAAGAAGTTTTCTGAGAAACTGCTTAGTGTTCTGTTAATTCATCTCACAGAGTTACATCTGTATTTCGTGGATCTCTTTGCTAGCCTTAAATCTGTGGAATCTCAGAACAGATATTTCGGATCCCTTTGAAGATTATAGGGCCAAACGAAATATCCTCCGAAAACAAAGAGAAAGAAACTTTCTGAGAAACTGCTCTGTGATGTGTGATTTCCACTCACAGAGTTACATCTGTATTTCTTGGATCTCTTTGCTATCCTTATTTCTCTGGAATCTTAGAAGAGACATTTCGGATCCCTTTGAAGGCTATAGGTCCAAAGGAAATATCCTCCGGTAACAAAGAGAAATAAGCTTTCTGAGAAACTACTTTGTGTTCTGTGCAATCATCTCACAGAGGTACATCTTTCCCCTCAGGAAGCCTTTCGTTAAGACTGTTCTTGTGGAATTGGCAAACTGATATTTGGAAGCCCATAGAGGGCTATGGTGAAAAAGGAAATATCCTCAGTTGAAATCTGAAAAGAAGCTTTCTGAGAAACTGCTTAGTGTTCTGTTAATTCATCTCACAAAGTTACATCTCTATCTCGTGGATCTCTTTCCTAGACTTATTTCTGTGGAATCTGAGAAGAGATATTTCGGATACCTTTGAAGACTATAGGGCCAAAGGAAATATCCTCCGAAATCAAAGAGAAAGAAGCTTTATGAAAAACTTCTTTGTGTTCTGTGAAATCATCTAACAGTGTTACAGCTTTCCCCTCAAGAAGCCTTGCGCTAAGACAGTTCTTCTGGAATTGGCAAAGAGATATTTGGAAGCCAATAGAGGGCTATGGTGAAAAAGGAAATATCCTCAGATGAAATCTGGAAAAAAGCTTTCTGAGAAACTGCTCTGTGGTGTGTGACTTCCACTCACAGAGTTACATCTGTGTTCCGTGGATCTCTTTGTTAGCCTTATTTCTGTGGAATCTGAGAACAGATAGTTCGGATCCCTTTGAAGACTATAGGGCCAAAGGAAATATCCTCCGGAAACAAAGAGAAAGAAGCTTTCTGTGAAACTTCTTTCTGTTCTGTGTAATCATCTAACAGAGTTACAGCTTTCTCCTCAGGAAGCCTTTCGCTAAGACAGTTCTTGTGAAATTGGCAAAGTGATATTTGGAAGCCCATAGAGGGCTATGGTGAAAAAGGAAATATCCTCAGCTGAAATCTGGAAAGAAGTTTTCTGAGAAACTGCTTAGTGTTCTGTTAATTCATCTCACAGGGTTACATCTGTATTTCGTGGATCTCTTTGCTAGCCTTGTTTCTGTGGAGTCTGAGATCCGATAATTGGGATCCCTTTGAAGAATATAGGGCCAAAGGAAATATCCTCCGGTAACAAAGAGAAAGAAGCCTTCTGAGAAACTTCTTTGTGTTGTGAAATCATCTCACAGAGGTACAGCATTCCCCTCAGGAAGCCTTTCGCTAAGACAGTTCTTGTGGAATTGACAAAGTGATATTTGGAAGCCCATAGAGGGCTATGGTGAAAAAGGAAATATCCTCACATGAAATCTGGAAAGAAGCTTTCTGAGAAACTCCTTAGTGTTCTGTTAATTCATCTCACAGAGTTACATCTGTATTTCATGGATCTCTCTGCTAGCCTTATTTCTGTGGAATCTGATATCAGATATTTCGGATCCCTTTGAAGACTATAGGGCCAAAGGAAATCTCCTCCGAAAACAAAGAGAAAGAAGCTTTCTGAGAAACTTCTTCGTGTTCTGTGAAATCATCTCACAGAGTTACAGCTTTCCTCTCAGGAAGCCTTTCGCTAAAACAGTTCTTGTGGAATTGGCAAAGTGATATTTGGAAGCCCATAGAGGGCAATGGTGAAAAAGGAAATATCCTCAGCTGAAATCCGGAAAGAATCTTTCTCAATAACTGCTCTGTGATGTGTGACTTCCACTCACAGAGTTGCATCTGTATTTCATGGATCTCTTTGCTAGCTTTATTTCTACGGAATCTGAGAACACATATTTCGGATCCCTTTGAAGACTATAGGGCGAAAGGAAATATCCTCCGATAACAAAGAGTAAGAAGCTTTCTGAGAAACTTCTTTGTGTTCTGTGAAATCATCTCACAGAGTTTCATATTTCCCCTCAGGAAGCCTTTTGTTAAGACAGTTCTTGTGGAATTGGCAAAGTGATATTTCGAAGCCCATAGAGGGCTATGTTGAAAAAGGAAATATCCTCAGATGAAATCTGGAAAGAAGCCTTCTGAGAAACTGCTTAGTGTTCTGTTAATTCATCTCACAGAGTTTCATCTGTATTTCGTGGATCTCTTTGCTAGCCTTATTTCTGTGGCATCTGAGAACAGATATTTCGGATCCCTTTGAAGAATATAGGGAAAAAGGAAATATCCTCCGAAAACAAAGAGATAGAAACTTTCTGAAAAACTTATTTGTGTTCTGTGAAATCATCTCACAGAGTTACAGGTTTTCGCTCAAGAGGACTTTCGCTAAGACAGTTCTTGTGGAATTGGCAAAGTGATATTGGAAGCCCATAGAGGGCTATGGTGAAAAAGGAAATATCCTCAGATAAATTCTGGAAAGAAGCTTTCTGAGAAACTGCTCTGTGATGTGTGACTTCCACTCACAGAGACACATCTGTATTTCATGGATCTCTTTGCTAGCCTTGTTTCTGTGGAATCTGAGAACAGATATTTCGGATCCCTTTGAAGAATATAGGGCCAAAGGAAATATCCTCCGGTAACAAGGAGAAAGAAGCTTTCTGAGAAACTTCTTTGTGTTCTGTGAAATCATGTCACAGAGTTACAGCTTTCCCCTCAAGAAGCCTTTCGCTAAGTCAGGTCTTGTGGAATTGGCAAAGTGATATTTCGAAGCGCATAGAGGGCTATGGTGAAAAAGGAAATATCCTCAGCTGAAATCTGGAAAGAAGCTTTCTGAGAGACTCCTCTGTGATGTGTGACTTCAGCCCACAGAGTTACATCTGTATTTCGTGGATCACTTTGCTAGCCTTATTTCTGTGGAATCTGAGAACAGATATTTCGGATCCCTTTGAAGACTATAGGGCCAAAGGAAATATCCTCT
Organism: Theropithecus gelada; assembly: GCF_003255815.1. Classification (NCBI taxonomy): domain Eukaryota; kingdom Metazoa; phylum Chordata; class Mammalia; order Primates; family Cercopithecidae; genus Theropithecus; species Theropithecus gelada. The sequence goes on from NW_020260023.1 coordinate 7,642, forward strand.
GGTAACAAAGAGAAAGAAGCGTTCTGAGAAACCTCTTTGTGTTCTGGGAAATCATCTCACAGAGTTACAGCTTTCCACTGAAGAAGCCTTTCGCTAAGAGAGTTCTCGTGGAACTGGTAAACTGATATTTGGAAGCCCATAGAGGGCTATGTTCAAAAAGGAAGTATCCTCAGCTGAAACCTGGAAATAAGCTTTCTGAAAAACTCCTTAGTGTTCTGTTAATTCATCTCACAGATTTACATCTGTATTTCTTGGATCTCTTTGCTAGCCTTATTTCTGTGGAATATGAGAACAGATAATTCGGATTACTTTGAAGAATATAGGGCGAAAGGAAATGTCCCCCGGTAATAAAGAGAAAGAAGCTTTCTGAGAAACTGCATTGTGTTCTGTGAAATCATCTCACAGAGTTACAGCTTTCCCCTCAAGAAGCCTTTCGTTACGTCAGTTCTTGTGGAATTGGCAACGTGATATTTGGAAGCCCATAGAGGGCTATGGTGAAAAAGAAAATATCCACAGATGAAATCTGGAAAGAAGCTTTCTGAGAGACTCCTCTGTGATGTGTGACTTCATCCCACAGAGTTACATCTGTATTTCGTGGATCTCTTTGCTAGCCTTATTTCTGTGGAATCTGAGAACAGATATTTCGGATACCTTTGAAGACTACAGGGCCAAAGGAAATATCCTCCGGTAAAAAAGAGAAAGAAGCTTTCTGAGAAACTTCTTTGTGTTCTGTGAAATCACCTCACAGAGTTACATCTTTCGCCTCAGGAAGCCTTTCGCTACGTCAGTTCTTGTGGAATTGGCAAAGTGATATTTGGAAGCCCATAGAGGGCTATGGTGAAAAAGGAAATATCCTCAGATGAAATCTGGAAAGAAGCTTTCTGAGAGACTGCTCTGTGATGTGTGACTTCAGCCCACAGAGTTACATCTGTATTTCGTGGATCTCTTTGCTAGCCTTATTTCTGTGGAATCTGAGAACAGATATTTCGGATCCCTTTGAAGACTATACGGCCAAAGGAAATATCCTCTGATAAAAAAGAGAAAGAAGCTTAATGAGAAACTTCTTTGTGTTCTGTGAAATCATCTCACAGAGTTACAGGTTTTCCCCCAAGAAGCCTTTCGCTAAGACAGTTCTTGTGGAATTGGCAAAGTTATATTTGGAAGCCCATAGAGGGCTATGGTGAAAAAGGAAATATCCTCAGATGAAATCTGGAAAGAAGCTTTCTGAGAAACTGCTTAGTGTTCTGTTAATTCATCTCACAGAGTTACATCTGTATTTCGTAGATCTCTTTGCTAGCCTTATTTCTGTGGAATGTGAGAACAGATATTTCGGATCCCTTTGAAGACTATAGGGCCAAGGAAATATTCTGCGATAACAAAGAGAAAGAAGTTTTCTGAGAAACTTCTTCGTGTTCTGTGAAATCATCTCACAGTGTTACAGCTTTCCCCTCAAGAAGCCTTTCCCTAAGACAGTTCTTGTGGAATTGGCAAAGTGATATTTGGAAACCCATAGAGGGCAATGGTGGAAAAGGAAATATCCTCAGATGAAATCTGGAAAGTAGCTTTCTGAGAAACTACTTAGTGTTCTGTTAATTCATCTCACAGAGTTACTTCTGTATTTCGAGGATCTCTTTGCTAGCCTTATTTCTGTGGAATATGAGAATAGATATTTCGGATCGATTTGAAGACTGTAGGGCCAAAGAAATATCCTGATATAACAAAGAGAAAGAAGTTTTCTGAGAAACTTCTTCGTGTTCTCTGAAATCATCCCACAGAGTTACAGCTTTCCCCTCAAGAAGCCTTTCGCTAAGACAGTTCTTGTGGAATTGGCAAAGTGATATTTGGAAGCCCATAGAGGGCTACGGTGAAAGAGGAAATATCCTCAGATGAAATCTGGAAAGAAGCTTTCTGAGAAACTGCTTAGTGTTCTTTTAATTCATCTCGCAGTGTTACATCTGTATTTCGTGGATCGCTTTGCTAGCCTTATTTCTGTGGAATCTGAGAACAGATATTTCAGATCCCTTGGAAGACTATACGGCCAAAGGAAATATCTTCCGATAACAAAGAGAAAGAAGCTTTCTGA
>NW_020260024.1:0-4478 GCF_003255815.1 Theropithecus gelada
CATCTGAGGATATTTCCTTTTTTCAACATAGCCCTCTATGGGCTTCCAAATATCACTTTGCCAATTCCAGAAAAACTGTCTCAGCGAAAGGCTTTTTTAGGGGAAAGCTGTAACTCTGTGAGATGATTTCACAGAACACAAAGAAGTTTCTCAGAAAGCTTCTTTCTCTTTGTTATCGGAGGACATTTCCTTTGGCCCTATAGTCTTCAAAGGGATCCGAAATATCTGTTCTCAGATTCCACAGAAATAAGGCTAGCAAAGACATCCACGAAATACAGATGTAACTCTGTGAGTGGAAGTCACACATCACAGAGCAGTTTCTCAGAAAGCTTCTTTCCAGATTTCATCTGAGGTTATTTCCTTTTCCACCATAGCCCTCTATGGGCTTCCAAATATCACTTTGCGAATTCCACAAAAACTATCTTAGCGAGAGGCTTCTTTAGGGGAAAGCTGTAACTCTTGGAGAAGATTTCACAGAACACAAGGAAGTTTCTCAGAAAGCTACTTTCTCTTGGTTATCGGAGGATATTTCTTTTGGCCCTTTAGTCTTCAAAAGGATCCGAAATATCTGTTCTCAGATTCCACAGAAATAAGGCCTGCTAGCAAAGAGATCCACGAAATTCAGATGTAACTCTGTGAGATGAATTAACAGAAGACTAAGCAGTTTGTCAGAAAGCTTCTTTCCAGATTTCATCTGAGGATATTTCCTTTTTCACCGTAGCCCTCTAAGGACTTCCAAATATCACTTTGCCAATTCCACAAGAACTGTCTTAGCGAAAGGCTTCTTGAGGGGAAAGCTGTAACTCTGGGAGAAGATTTCACAGAACACAAGGAAGTTTCTCAGAAAGCTTCTTTCTCTTGGTTATCGGAGGATATTTCTTTTGGCCCTTTAGTCTTCAAAAGGATCCGAAATATCTGTTCTCAGATTCCACAGAAATAAGGCAAGAAAGAGATCCAGGAAATACAGATGTAACTCTGTGAGTGGAAGTCACACATCACAGAGCAGTTTCTCAGAAAGCTTCTTTCCACATTTCATGTGAGGATATTTCCTTTTTCACCATAACCCTCTATGGGCTTCAAATATCACCTTGCAAATTCCACAAGAACTGTCTTAGGGAAAGGCTTCTTGAGGGGAAAGCTGTAACTCTGTGAGATGATTTCAAGAACACAAAGAAGTTTCTCAGAAAGCTTCTTTCTCTTTGTTATCGGAGGATATTACCTTTGGCCCTATAGTCTTCAAAGGGATCCAAAATATCTGTTCTCAGATTCCACTGAAGGAAGGCTAGCAAAGAGATCCACGAAATACTTATGTAACTCTGTGAGTGGAAGTCACACATCACAGAGCCGTTTCTTAGAAAGCTTCTTTCCAGATTTCATCTGAGGATATTTCCTTTTTCACCATAGCCCTCTACGGGCTTCCAAATATCACTTTGCCAATTAAAAAAGAACTGTCTTAGCGAAAGGCTTCTTAAGGGGAAAGCTGTAACTCTGTGGCATGATTTCACAGAACACAAAGAAGTTTCTCAGAAAGCTTCTTTCTCTTGCTTATCGGAGGATATTTCTTTTGGCCCTTTAGTCTTCAAAAGGATCCGAAATATCTGTTCTCAGATTCCACAGAAATAAAGCAAGAAAGAGATCCACGAAATACAGATGTAACTCTGTGAGTGGAAGTCACACATCACAGAGCAGTTTCTCAGAAAGCTTCTTTCCAGATTTCATCTGAGGATATTTCCTTTTTCACCATTTCCCTCTATGGGCTTCCAAATATCACTTTGCCAATTCCAGAAGGACTGTCTCAGCGAAAGGCTTCTTGAGGGGAAAGCTGTAACTCTGTGAGATGAATTCACAGAACACAAAGAAGTTTCTCCGAAAGCTGCTTTGTCTTTGTTATCGGAGGATATTTCCTTTGGCCCTGTAGTCTTCAAAGGGATCCGAAATATCTGTTCTCAGATTCCACAGAAATAAGTCTAGAAAAGAGATCCACGAAATATAGATGTAACTCTGTGAGTGGAAGTCACACATCACAGAGCAATTTCTCAGAAAGCTTCTTTCCAGATTTCATCTGAGGATATTTCCTTTTTCACCATAGCCTTCTATGGGCTTCCAAATATCACTTTCCGAATTCCACAACAACTGTCTTAGCGAAAGGCTTCTTGAGGGGAGAGCTGTAATTCTGTGAGACGATTTCACAGAACACAAAGAAGTTTCTCAGAAATCTTCATTCTCTTTGTTATCGGAGGATATTTCCTTTGGCCCTATAGTCTTCAAAAGGATGCGAAATATCTGTTCTCAGATTCCACAGAAATACGGCTAGCCAAGAGATCCACGAAATACAAATGTAACTCTGTGAGTGGAAGTCACACATCACAGAGCAGATTCTCAGAAAGCTTCTTCCCAGATTTCATCTGAGTATATTTCCTTTCTCACCATAGCCTTCTATGGGCTTTCAAATATCACTTTGCGAATTCCAAAAGAACTGTCTTAAGGAAAGGCTTCTTGAGGGGCAAGCTGTAAATCTGTGAGATGATTTCACAGAACACAAAGACGTTTGTCAGAAAGCTTCTTTCTCTTTGTTATCGAGGATATTTCCTTTGGCCCTATAATCTTCAAAGGCATCCGAAATATCAGTTCTCAGATTCCACAGAAATAAGGCTAGTAAAGAGATCCACGAAATACAGATGTAACTCTGTGAGTGGAAGTCACACAGCACAGAGCAGTCTCTCAGAAATCTTCTTCCCCAATTTCCTCTGAGGATATTTCCTTTTTCAACATAGCCCTCTATGGGCTTCCAAATATCACTTTACCAATTCCACAAGAACTGTCTTAGCAACAGGCTTCTTCAGGGCAAAGCTGTAACTCTGTGAGATGATTTCACAGAACACAAAGAAGTTTCTCAGAAAGCTTCTTTCTCTTTCTTATCGGAGGATATTTCCTTTGGCCCTATAGTCTTCAAAGGGATCCGAAGTATCTGTTCTCAGATTCCACAGAAATAAGGCTAGCAAAGAGATCCACGAAATACAGAAGTAACTCTGTGAGATGAATTAACGGAACACTAAGCAGTTTCTCAGAAAGCTTGTTTCCAGATTTCATCTGAGGATATTTAATTTTTCACCATAGCCCTCTATGGGCTTCCAAATATCACTTTGCCAATTCCACAAGAACTGTCTTAGCGAAAGGGTTCTTGAGGGGAAAGCTGCAACTCTGTGAGATGATTTCACAGAACACAAAGAAGTTTCTCAGAAAGCTTCTTTCTCTTTGTTATCGGAGGATATTTCCTTTGGCCATATAGTCTTCAAAGGGATGCGAAATATCTGTTCTCAGATTCCACAGAAATAAGGCTAGCAAAGAGATCCACGAAATACAGATGTAACTCTGTGAGTGGAAGTCACACATCACAGAGCAGTTTCTCAGAAAGCTTCTTTCCAGATTTCATCTGAGGATATTTCCTTTTCCACAGTAGCCCTCTATGGGCTTCCAAATATAACTTTCCAATTCCACAAGAACTGTATTAGCGAAAGGCTTCTTGAGCGGAAAGCTGTAACTCTGTGAGATCATTTCACAGAACACAAAGAAGTTTCTCAGAAAGCTTCTTTCTCTTGGTTATCGGAGAATATTTCTTTTGGCCCTTTAGTCTTCAAAGGGATCAGAAATATCTGTTCTCAGATTCCACAGAAATAAGGCAAGAAAGAGTTCCACGAAATACAGATGTAACTCTGTGAGTGGAAGTCACACATCACAGAGCAGTTTCTCAGATAGCTTCCTTCCAGATCTCATCTGACGATATTTCCTTTTTCACCATAGCCCTCTATGGGCTTCGAAATGTCACTTTGCCAATTCAACAAGAACTGTCTTAGCGAAAGGCGTCTTGAGGCGAAAATTGTAACTCTGTGAGATGATTTCACAGAACACAGAGAAGTTTCTCAGAAAGCTTCTTCCTCTTTGTTATTGGAGGATATTTCCTTTGGCCATACAGTCTTCAAAGGGATCCGAAGTATCTGTTCTCAGATTCCACAGAAATAAGGCTAGCAAGGGGATCCACGAAATACAGATGTAACTCTGTGAGATGAATTAACAGAACACTAAGCAGTTTCTCAGATAGCTTCTTTACAGATTTCATCTGAGGATATTTCCTTTTTCACCATAGCCCTCTATGGGCTTCCAAATATCACTTTGCCAATTCCACAAGAACTGTCTTAGCGAAAGGTTTCTCGAGGGGAAAGCTGTAACTCTGTGAGATGATTTCACAAAACCCCAAGAAGTTTCACAGAAAGCTTCTTTCTCTTTGTTATCGGAGGATATTTCCCTTGGCCCTATAGTCTTCAAAGGCATCCGAAATATCTGTTCTCAGATTCCACAGAAATAAGGCTAGCAAAGAGATCCTCGACATACAGAAGTAAGTCTGTGAGTGGAAGTCACACATCACAGAGCAGATTCTCAGAAAGCTTTTTTCCAGATTTCATCTGAGGATATTTCCTTTT
>NW_020260025.1:0-1869 GCF_003255815.1 Theropithecus gelada
GAAATCCACGAAACAGAGATGTAACTCTGTGAGATGAATTAACAGAATACTAAGCAGTTTCTCAGAAAGCTTCTTTCCGGATTTCATCTGAGGATATTTCCTCTTCAGCATAGCCCACTATGGGATTCCAAATATCACTTTGCCAATTCCACAAGAACTGTCTTAGCGAAAGGCTTCTTGAGGGGAAAGCTGTAACTCTATGAGGTGATTTCACAGAACAAAAAGAAGTTTCTCAGAAAGCTTCTTTCTCTTTGTTATCGGAGGATATTTCCTTTGGCCCTATAGTCTTCAAAGGGATTCGAAATATCTGTTCTCAGATTCCACAGAAATAAGGCTAGCAAAGAGATCCACGAAATACACATGGAACTCTGTGAGATGAATTAACAGAACACTAAGCAGTTTCTCAGAAAGCCTCTTTCCAGATTTCATCAGAGGATATTTCCTTTTTCAACAGAGACCTCTATGGGCTTCCAAATATCATTTTGCCAATTCCACAAGAACTCTCTTAGCGAAAGGCTTCTTGAGAGGAAAGCTGTAACTTTGTGAGATGATTTCACAGAACAGAAGGAAGTTTCTCAGAAAGCTTCTTTCTCTTTTTTATGGGAGGATATTTCCTTTGGCCCTATAGTATTCAAAGGGATCAGAAATATCTGTTCTCAGATTCCACAGAAATAAGACTAGCAAAGAGATCCACGAAATACAGATGTAACTCTGTGAGATGAATTCAGAGAACAATAAGCAGTTTCTCAGAAAGATTCTTTGCATATTTTATCTGAGGATATTTCCTTTTTCACCGTAACCCTCTATCGGCTTCCAAATATCACTTTGCCAATTCCACAAGAACTGTCTTAGCGAAAGGCTTCTTGAGGGGAAAGCTATAACTCTGTGAGACGATTTCACAGAACAGAAAGAAGTGTCTCAGAATGCTTCTTTCTCTTTGTTATCGGAGGATATTTCCTTTGGCCCTACAGTCTTCAAAGGGATCCGAAATATCTGTTCTCAGATTCTACTTAAATAAGGCTAGCAAAGAGATCCACGAAATACAGATGTAACCCTGTCAGGTGAATTAAGAGAACACGAAGCAGTTTCTCAGAAAGCTTCTTTCCAGATGTCATCTGAGGATATTTCCTTTTTCACCGTAAACCTCTATGGGCTTCCAAATTTCACGTTGAGAATTCCACAAGAACTGTCTTACCGAAAGTCTTCTTGAGGGGAAAGCTGTAACTCTGTGAGATTATTTCACAGAACACAAAGAAGTTTCTCAGAAAGCTTCTTTCTCTTTTTTATGGGAGGATATTTCCTTTGGCCCTATAGTCTTCAAAGGGATCCGAAATATCTGTTCTCAGGTTCCACAGAAATAAGGCTAGCAAAGAGATCCACGAAATAAAGATGGAACTCTGTGAGATGAATTAACAGAACACGAAGCAGTTTCTCAGAAAGCTTCTTTCCAGATTTCATCTGAGGGTATTTCCTTTTTCACAATAGCCCTCTATGGACTTCCAAACATCACTTTGCCAATTCCACAAGAACTGTCTTAGCGAAAGGCTTCTTGAGGGGAAAGATGTAACTCTGGGAGATCATTTCACAGAACACAAAGAAGTTTCTCAGAAAACTTCTTTCTCTTTGTTATCGGAGGATATTTCCTTTGGCCCTATAGTCTTCAAAGGGATCCGAAATATCTGTTCTCAGATTCCACAGAAATAAGGCTAGTAAAGAGATCCACGGAATATAGATATAACTCTGTGAGATGAATTAACAGAACACTAAGCACTTTCTCAGAAAGCTTCTTTCCAGATTTCCTCAGAGGATATTTCCTTTTTCACCATAGCCCTCTATGGGCTTCCAAATATCACTTTGCCAATTCCACAA
>NW_020260025.1:1905-2567 GCF_003255815.1 Theropithecus gelada
TGCCAATTCCACAAGAACTGTCTTAGCGAAAGGCTTCTTGAGGGGAAAGCTGTAACTCTGTGAGATGATTTCACAGAACACAAAAAAGTTTCTGAGAAAGCTTCTTTCTCTTTGTTATCGCAGGATATTTCCTTTGGCCCTATTGTCTTCGAAGGGATCCAAAATATCTGTTCTCAGAATCCACATAAATAAGGCTAGCAAAGTGATCTACTAAACAGAGATGTAACTCTGTGAGATGAATTAACAGAACACTAAGCAGTTTCTCTGAAAGCTTCTTTCCAGAGTTCATCTGAGGATATTTCCTTCTTCACCATAGCCCTCTATGGGATTCCAAATATCACTTTGCCAATTCCACAAGAACTGTCTTAGCGAAAGGTTTCTTGAGAGGAAAGCTGTAACTCTGTGAGATGATTTCACAGAACACAAAGAAGTTTCTCAGAAAGCTTCTTTCCCTTTGTTATTGGAGGATATTTCCTTTGGCCCTATAGTCTTCAAAGGGATCCGCAATATCTATTCTGAGGTTCCACAGAAATAAGGCTAGCAAAGAGATCCACGAAATACAGATGTAACTCTTTGAGATGAATTAACAGAACACTAAGCAGTTTCTCAGAAAGCTTCTTTCCTGATTTCATCTGAGGATATTTCCTTTTTCACCATAGCCC
>NW_020260025.1:2601-4487 GCF_003255815.1 Theropithecus gelada
AGAACACAAAGAAGTTTCTCAGAAAGCTTCTTTCCCTTTGTTATTGGAGGATATTTCCTTTGGCCCTATAGTCTTCAAAGGGATCCGCAATATCTATTCTGAGGTTCCACAGAAATAAGGCTAGCAAAGAGATCCACGAAATACAGATGTAACTCTTTGAGATGAATTAACAGAACACTAAGCAGTTTCTCAGAAAGCTTCTTTCCAGATTTCATCTGAGTATATTTCCTTTTTCAGCATAGCCCACTATAGGCTTCCAAATATCACTTTGCCAACCCCACAAGATCTGTCTTAGCGAAAGGCTTCTTGAGGGGAAAGCTGTAACTCTGTGAGATGATTTCAGAGACCACAAAGAAGTGTCTCTGAAAGCTTCTTTCTCTTTGTTATCGGAGGATATTTCCTTTGGCCCTATAGTCTTCAAAGGGATCCGAAATATCTGTTCTCAGATTCCACAGAAATAAGGCTAGCAAAGAGATCCACGAAAGAGAGATGTAACTCTGTGAGATGAATTAACAGTACACTAAGCAGTTTCTCAGAAAGCTTCTTTCCAGATTTCATCTGAGGATATTGACTTTTTCACGATAGCCCTCTATGGGCTTCCAAATATCACTTTGCCAATTCCACAAGAACTGTCTTAGCGAAAGGCTTCTTGAGGGGAAAGCTATAACTCTGTGAGATGATTTCACAGAACACAAAGAAGTGTCTCAGAAAGCTTCTTTCTCTTTCTTATTCTAGGATATTTCCTTTGGCCCTTTAGTCTTCAAAGGGATCCGAAATATCTGTTCTTAGATTCTACTTAAATAAGGCTAGCAAAGAGATGCACGAAATACAGATGTAACCCTGTGAGATGAATTAAGAGAACACGAAGCAGTTTCTCAGAAAGCTTCTTTCCAGATATCATCTGAGGATATTTCCTTTTTCACCGTAAACCTCTATGGGCTTCCAAATATCACGTTGCCAATTCCACAAGAACTGTCTTACCGAAAGGCTTCTTGAGGGGAAAGCTTTAACTCTGTGAGATTATTTCACAGAACACAAAGAAGTTTCTCAGAAATCTTCTTTCTCTTTGTTATGGGAGGATATTTCCTTTGGCCCTATAGACTTCAAAGGGATCCGAAATATCTGTTCTCAGATTCCACAGAAATAAGGCTATCAAAGAGATCCACGAAATAAAGATGGAACTCTGTGAGATGAATTAACAGAACACGAAGCAGTTTCTCAGAAAGCTTCTTTCCAGATTTCATCTGAGGGTATTTCCTTTTTCACCATAGCCTTCTATGGACTTCCAAACATCACTTTGCCAATTCCACAAGAACTGTCTTAGCGAAGGCTTCTTGAGGGGAAAGATGTAACTCTGGGAGATCATTTCACAGAACACAAAGAAGTTTCTCAGAAAACTTCTTTCTCTTTGTTATCGGAGGATATTTCCTTTGGCCCTATAATCTTCAAAGGGATCCGAAATATCTGTTCTCAGATTCCACAGAAATAAGGCTAACAAAGAGATCCACGAAAAAGAGATGTAACTCTGTGAGATGAATTAACAGAACACTAAGCAGTTTCTCAAAAGGCTTCTTTTCAGATTTCATCTGAGGATATTTCCTTTTTCACCATGGCCCTCTATGGGCTTCCAAATATCACTTTGCCACTTCCACAAGAACTGTCTTATGGAAAGGCTTCTTGAGGGGAAAGCTGTAACTCTGTGAGATGATTTCACAGAACACAAAGTAGTTTCTCAGAAAGCTTCTTTCTCTTTGTTATCGGAGGATATTTCCTTTGGCCCTATAGTCTTCAAAGGGATCCTAAATATCTGTTCTCAGATTCCACAGAAATAAGGCTAGCAAAGAGATCCACGAAACAGAGATGTAACTCTGTGAGATGAATTAACA
>NW_020260026.1:0-4477 GCF_003255815.1 Theropithecus gelada
TCCGGCACTCCCCAGTGAGATGAACCCAGTACCTCAGTTGAAAATGCCGAAATCACCGGTCTTCTGTGTTGCTGGCGCTGGGAGTTGAAGACTGGAGCTGTTCCTATTCGGCCATCTTGCTCCGCCCCCTCCATATAATCTTTTTTCAAAGTTTTCAGATTCTTTGTGATGGGTTGCAATTTCCTCCTTCAGCTTGGAGAAGTTTGATCATCTGAATCCTTCTCTCTGCTTGTCAAAGTCATTCTCCATCCAGCTGTGTTCCATTGCTGGAGAGGACTTGCATTCTTTGGAAGGGGATAGGTGCCCCGATTTTTAGAATTTTCAGCTTTACTGCTCTGTTTTTTCCCCATCTTTGTCGTTTTATCTACCTTTGGTCTTTGATGATGGTGACATATAGGTGGGGTTTCTGTGTGGATGTCCTTTCTGTTTTTTAGTTGTCCTTGTAACAGTCAGGACTCTCAGCTGCAGGTCTGTTGGCATTTGCTGGAGGTCCACTCCATATCATGTTTTCCTGGGTATTAGCAGCAGAGGCTGTAGAAGAGCAAATATTGCTGAACAGCAAATGTTGCTGCCTGTTCATTCCTCTGAAAGCTTTATCTCGGAGGGGTACCTGGCCATGTGAGGTGTCAGTCTGCCCCTACTGGGTGGTGCCTCCCAGTCAGGCTACTTGGGGGTCAGTGTCCCACTTGAGGAGGCACTCTGTCCATTCTCAGATCTCACAGTCCATGCTGCGAGAACCACTACTCTCTTCAAAGCTCAGTTGGAAATGCAGAAATCTCCTGTGTTCTGCATAGTTCACACTGGGAGCTCTCCACTGGAGGTGTTTCTATTCGGCCATCTTGTAACCATCCTTGTATTTTTAGACTTTAACAGCATTTATTTTTATTTGCTAGCAGTACTAAATGTATCACATTTTCCTTTGAAACAACACTGGTATTGTATTTTTTATTTTTTATACTAGAGAGTGGATTAATTAATCTGCCACTCTGACTTATTTTCAATGTCTTCTACAATGATAAGATAATTTTATCTGTATATATTAAAATATTTGATAATTATGAAAGATTCCTTTCTGCCTAATAAATGTAAAAGGCAATGTGTGCTATTAAAAAAAAAATTATTTCCAAGAGTGTTATACCAAAATCCTTAACTAGACAGCACTAAAAAACAGAAGAGTTGAAAGTTTCAAAACTCTGTTACTCCCCTAAAGCAATAGCTTGTATGAAATAAAGTCTTATAATCATTTTTTTTTGATTTTTGGAATACAATTTTAGAACTAAAACCAATGAAAGACTTATAAAAATATGCTTTTATTTAGTAAGATACCACTGTTGTATTTTAACTTATCCACCTACTATTTTTCTCTACCCAATATGGTGACAGTAATAAAGATGGTGTCCTAGGTTTCCGGTGCAGGTTGTTAGCAGAGGGAGAAGTGTGGAATTTACTTTCAGACAATGATGGTATGGGCATCAACCTCTCTAATAATTTCCTAAAGGATTGTGTTAGTAGCTTGCCTTTGTTTTGCCTATCTCAGAGCATTCTCAGGCCTGGTACAGTCTCCCAGGGAGCATTTTTGAAAAACAATTAAAAGCTAATATCCTACATGCAGTTGCCTGAGAGAGAATAAAAGAATGGGAAGGCAGCAGACAAATAAAAAACTATGGGAAAAAAAGACTTGAGGAATAAACTGTACAGAGAACAAATAAATTTGGAGAAGTCATGCATATTGTGTGAAATCTATAAAGCCACATGCATGTCCAAGAATTGGTACATGCAGAGAAAAGACTCAAGAAGATCCTGATATTTTGTCTTCAACTGAAATTTAGCCTCAGAACAGCAGGAAGTGAAAGTTAAGGCAGAACTGGCTAAACACCAGTTTAAACAGTGAAGGAGCATCACAATAAAAAGGCCATCTTTTTTGGGAAGGCATCTTTTATATTTTGCTCAAATTGTTAAGGACATTTCCGCCAAATGAATAGCTGATCACTAAGCTAACAGACTTCAATGATCTCACATGACACACAAAAATTCATGGGAAATACAGTCCTTTCAAAACTAGCTTAGATGTCATTAAACAACTGCATCTCACAAAAGCAGCAACAGTAATGGGAGAATGGATAATACTATATTATCAAAATTTTCAAAAACTCCAGTTTTCTGCAAGAAAAAAATTACCAGGCCTGCAGAGAAACAAGAACTTATGGCCTATCCCAAGGAAAAAGGTGTAAGTAACAGAAACTGATCTTGGGGAAGTCGTGGCATTGAATTTAATTAGAAGAAGACATACAATGCAACTGTATTAAACATACACAAAGGGTTAAGATAAACAATGACCAAAAAACTAAAGGAAACCATAAGAACAATGTTTTACCAGACAGAGTATAACAAAAAAAGACACAGAAGATATAAAAAGGAATCAAATAGAAAGTTGAAGGTTGAATAGTACAACAATTGATTTTAAAAAAACACAAAAAGGGAATAACATCAGATTTGAACAGAAAGAAAAAAAAAATAAAGCAATTTTGAATATAGACCAGTTGAGATTATTCAGTGTTAGCAGCAGAAAGAAAAAAAATGAAAAAGAAAAAGAATAGAGTATAACAACACATGGAATAACATCAAACCTGACAACATATGCTTAAAAGGGATCTCAGGAAGAGAGGAGAAGGAGAAAGTGAAAAAAAAGATAATATTTGAAAAAATTAGGCCAAACCTTTCTCAAAATTGAAAATAACAAATATTGCTGAAGGTATAGGGAAATTGGAACTCCTATGCATTGCCTTTGGTAATATAATTTGTGCTGCCACGATGGAAAACAATTGGAAATTTGTTCAACAGGTTGAAAGCAAAATTATCATATCATCCATAGCTTCTATTCCTAGGTGTATACACATGAACAAGGGTTCATCCTCGAGAAGAGCAACTCCAAGACACATGATTGTCAGATTCACCAAAGTTGAAATGAAAGAAAAAATGTTAAGGGCAGCCAGAGTGAAAGGTCGGGTTACACACAAAAGGAAGCCATCAGACTAACAGCAGATCTCTCGGCAGAAACTCTCCAAGCCTGAAGAGTGGGGGCCAATATTCAACATTCTTAAAGAAAAGAATTTTTAACCCAGAATTTCATATCCAACCAAACTAAGTTTCGTAAGTGAAGGAGAAATAAAATCCTTCACAGACAAGCAAATGCTTAGAGATTTTGTCACCACCAGGCCTGCCCTACAAGAGCTCCAGAAGGAAGCACTAAATACGGAAAGAAACAACCGGTACCAGCCATTGCAAAAACATGCCAAAATGTAAAGACCATCGATGCTAGGAAGAAACTGCATCAACTAGTAAGCAAAATAACAAGATAATTATCACAATGACAGAGGAAGTACACACATAACAACATTAACGTTAAATGTAAATGGAATAAATGGTCCAATTAAAAGACACAGACTGGCAAATTGGATAAAGAGTCAAGACCCATCAGTTTCCTGTATTCAGGAGACCCATCTCACATGTAGAGACACACATTGGCTCAAAATAAAGGGATGGAGGAAGATTTACCAAGCAAATGGAAGACAAACAAACAAAAAAAGCAGGGGTTGCAGTCCTAGTCTCTGATAAAACGGACTTTAAATAATCAATGATCAAAAGAGACAAAGAAGGCCATTACATAATGGTAATGGGATCAATTTAACAGAAAGAGCTAACTATCTTAAGTATATATGCACCCAATACAGGAGCACCCAGATTCATAAAGAAAGTCCTTAGAGACTTACAAAGAGACTTAGACTCCCATACAATAATAATGGGAGACTTCAACACCCCACTGTCAATATTAGACAGATCAACGAGACAGAAAGTTAACAAGGGTATCCAGGAATTGAACTCAACTCTGCACCAAGCGGACCTAATAGACATCTACAGAACTCTCCATGCCAAATCAACAGAATATACATTCTTCTCAGCACCACATCGCACTTGTTCCAAAATTTACCACATAGTAGGAAGTGAAGCACTCCTCAGCAAATGTACAAGAACAGAAATTATAACAAACTGTTTCTCAGACCACAGTGCAATCAAACTAGAACTCAGGGCTAAGAAACTCAATCAAAACCGCTCAATTACATGGAAACTGAACAACCTGCTCCTGCATGATTACTGGTTACATAAAGAAATGAAGGCAGAAACAAAGATGTTCTTTGAAACCAATGAGAACAAAGATACAACATACCAGAATCTCTGTGACACAGTTAAAGCAGTGTGTAGAGGGAAATTTACAGCACTAAATGCACACAAGAGAAAGCAGGAAAGATCTAAAATTGACACCCTAATATCACAATTAAAAGAACAAGAGGGGGGCGGAGCAAGATGGCCGAATAGGAACAGCTCCAGTCTTCAACTCCCAGCGCCAGCAACACAGAAGACCGGTGATTTCTGCATTTTCAACTGAGGTACTGGGTTCATCTCACTGGGGAGTGCCGGA
>NW_020260027.1:0-4302 GCF_003255815.1 Theropithecus gelada
CTAGGTTTCAAAGCGAGATCCTGTCTGAAAGAAAGAAGGAAGGAAAGGAAGGAAGGAACGGAGGAAGGAAGGAAGGAAGGAAGGAAGGAAGGAAGGAAGGAAGGAAGGAAAGGAAGAAAGGAGGAAAGGAGGAAAGGAGGAAGGAAGGAAGGAAGGAAGGAAGGAAGGAAGGAAGGAAGGAAGGAAGGAAGGAAGGAAGGAAAGGAGTAAGGATGCTGGGTGCAGTGGCTCACGCCTGTAATCCCAGCACTTTAGGAGGCCGAGGTGGGAGGATCACCTGAGGTCAGGAATTTGAGACTAGCCTGACCAACAGGGTGAAATCCCTTCTCTACTAAAAACACAAAATTAGCCAGGCGTGGTGGCACATGCCTGTAATCCCAGCTACTCTGGAGGCTGAGGCAGGGGAATTGCTTAAACCCAGGAAGCCGAGGTTGCAGTGAGCCCAGATTGCTGGGCAAAACCCTGTCTCAAGAAAAAGGAAACTAAAAATGGTAAAGAAGTTGTTCAAAAACTTAAAATTATACCTACAATTTTATAATATAATATATAATCTGGTAATACCACTACTGGGTATATATCCGGGGAGATAAAGAAATAAATACGATAAAGCGATATCTGCACTCTCACGTTTATTGCAGTGGTATTCACAATAGCCATGATATAGAATTATCTAATATTTATCAATGGATGAATGGAAAAAGGAAATGTGCTATATATCCATAATGGAAGACTATTAAACCATTAAAAAAAAAAAAGAATGAAATCCTGCCATTGGTAACAATATGGATGAACTTGGAGAACATTATGTTAAGTAAAATGTCAGGTACAGAAAGACAAACACCTCATCATCTCCCTCATATGTGGAATATAAAAAGGTTGATCTCATAAGAGTGAAGACTATAACAGTGGTTAACAGCGGCATGGGTGGTTAGGAGGAAGTGGAGAATGGGGAGATATTGGTCAAGAATGAATAATTATAGTCAGACAGGAGGAATACCTTTTGAGAGATCTATTGTCCAGCAGAATGACTATAGTTAGTGATGATACATTATATTATTGATTTTATTCTTAAAACATGTAAAGAAAGTGGATGTTACGTGTTTTCTCCACAAAAATAATGAGTATGTGAGGTGATGCATTTGTTAATTAGTTAGATTTGACCATTCCACAATGAATTTATACTTCAAAACATAAAATTGTACATGATGAAAATATATAGTGCTTTCTAAAATTTTTTGTTAAACGTAGAGGATAAGGAAGGGAGATTTTCCGTACAAATGACAGATCTGGCTAAATTTGAACTGATAATCAGAATTTTTTTTATCAGTGCTGATCATGAAGATTAATTTTAAAAGTTTTTTTTTAAGTTTCTTTTAAAGTTTTTTTTTTTTTCAAATTTTATTTTACACACAGAGGGTACATATGCAAGTTTGTTACCTGGGTTTGTGGTACACAGGTAGCAAGCATAATACCTAATAGGTAGTTCTTCAACCCATATCCCACTTCCTCCCTCTCACCTCCAGTAGTCCCCAGTTTTTGTTGCTCCCATGTTTCTATTCATGTGTGCTTAATGTTTAGCTCCTACTTATAAGTGAAAACATGCAGTATTTGGTTTTCAATTTCTGCATTAATTCACATAGGATCGTGACTTCCAGCCCCATCCATGTTGCTGCAAATAATACAATTTCACTGATTTTTAGTATTCCATGATGTATATGTACTACATTTTCTTTATCCAATCCACTATTAATGGGCACTTAGGTTGAGTCTGTCTTGGCTATTGTGACTAGCACAGCAATGAACACACAAGTGCATGTGTCTTTTTGCTATAATGATATATTTTCCTCTGGGTATATACTCAATAATGGGATTACTGGGTTGAATGGTAGTTTTTAAATATCTTTGAGAAATCTCCAAACTGCTTTCTACAGTGGCTGAACTAATATCCCTCCAACTATGTGTAAGCATTCCCTTTTTCTGCAGCCTCCTCAGCATCTGTTATTTTTTGACTTCTTAATAATAACCATTCTTGCTGGTTTTAAATGGTATCTCACTGGATTTTATTCACATTTTTTATGATTAGTGATAATGAGCATTTGTCATGTTTGTTGGCCACCTGTATGTCTTCTTCAAGAAGTGTCTGCTGACCTCCTTTACCCATTTTTTATGGAGTTATTTGATTTTGCCTGTTGATTTGTTTAAGTTCCTTATAGATTCCAGATTTTAGACCTTTGTTGGATACCTAGTTTGCGAATATTTTTCTCCCATTCTGTACATTGTCTGTTTACTCTGTTAATACTTTCTTTTTGTGTGTACAGAAGCTCTTTAATTTAGTTAGGTTCTGATTGTCAATTTTTGTTTTTGTTGCAATTGCTTTTGGGGACTTGGCAAACAATTATTTGACAAGGCCCATGTCCACAATGGAATTTACTAAGTTTTCTTATAGCTTGAGTCTTATATTTAAATCTTTAATCCACCTTGAGTAATTTTTTTATATGGTGAAATGTAAGGGTCCAGTATCCTTCTTCATATGGCTAGCCAGTTATTCCAGCACCATTTATCAGATAGGGAGTTCTTTTTCCATTTCTTGTTTTTTCAGCCTTGTTGAAGATTAGATGATTGGGTAGGTGAAAGATCTCTACAAGCACAATGACGAAACACTGCTGAAAGAGATCAGAGATGACACAAATAAATGGAAACATATTCCATGCTCATGGGTTGAAAGACTCAATGTCATTTAAATGGCCATACTGTTCAAAGAAATTTACAGATTCCACATTATTCCTATCAAACTTACCAATGTCATTCTTCACAGAATTAGAAAAACTAGTCTAAAATTAATGTGGAAACAAAAAGGAGCCCAAATAGCCAAAGCAATCTTAAGCAAAAAGAACAAATCTGGAGGTATCACACTATCCAACTTAAAACTATGTTATAAGGCTACAGTAACCAAAACAGTGTAGAACTGGTACAAAAGCAGACACATAGACCAATGGAACAAAATAGAAAACTCATGAAGAGTTTGAAACTCTCAATGAAATCTTTTTGTCATCCTACTTGAAGATCTCAGTATAACCCACTTTTCTATGAAGTGTTTTTCTTATGGTAACAACCTGATGTAAAATTATGGTGATCCCAAAGACATTATTTCTCAGTTAACTCTTTCTTGTAATGAAAATCAGCACAAATCCTTGAAAAAGTAAGCATTCAATAAACTTAAGTTTTGTTCTTAATTTGAAAAAGGAAAGTTGATATCTCAATGTATTCTATAGGCTAAATATGTTTCCATCATGAAGTTATTTATTTTCCCAATCTTTTTCAATTTCTATTAATATATCACACTTGCTGATAAAAAATTAAAATTATTCCCACTTCACAGTAATTACCTTGTTATACACTAAGAAAATCTTACATACACAAAATATATTTAATAACTATAGATTGTTAAAAACTATAATATTTACTTATTTGCCGTAATCATTAATGCTTATCAGAATGGAGCTATGACACATCTGCTTTAAGTATTTCTCCAATTGTTATTCTTACACAATATTCACTCATTCATTATCTAAATATATCTTGAATGTCTATTAAATATTTACTTTTCTAGGTACAGTAGATGCAAAAATTAAAACAATAAACTACGTATGCCTCATGGGCTTTCTACTGTGTGGGAAAGGAGGCAAACAATAAACGTATATATAGAATATCAGATGGTTGCAATTGTCTTGGAGACAAATAAAGCAGGAAAGATTGGGTAAAAACCATAGAAAGTGGTATTTTATATAATATGGTCAGAAAATGCCTCTCTAGTGAGACAACAGAAATCACACTGTAATGTGAATAGGGAAAATTCAACTTTACGAATTATTAACTATAAAAGGAGATTAGAGTAGCAATGAATTGACTAGTAAAAACAAAAACACAAAAACAAAACAAAACAAAAAACAAACAAAAAAACCTCTAAAAAATGTAAGGATTTAGATGTAAGGAGCAGCCTATTGCTGAAATAAAGCACACATTGTAGAGGTTTCAATCACTTCACCCAGGACTGAAATCCAGTCCCTATTGGAAAAGGCATGGCTATAGCTCATTGGATGGCAAACAACCAGCACAACAATGGAATTGGCGGGTGCAGATACACACACATAGAACCATAGAATTATTTATTTTGTTTTTCTGGACATTGTTACGTAGAGCCCCTTCCTTCCCCGCTTCTTTCCTTCCTTCCTTCCTTCTTTCCTTCTTTCCTTCCTTCCTTCCTTCTTTCCTTCTTTCCTTCCTTCCTTCCTTCCTTCCTTC
>NW_020260027.1:4350-4476 GCF_003255815.1 Theropithecus gelada
TTCCTTCCTTCCTTCCTTCCTTCCTTCCTTCCTTCCTTCCTTCCTTCCTTCCTTCCTTCCTTCCTCCGTTCCTTCCTTTCTTTCCTTCCTTCTTTCTTTCAGACAGGATCTCGCTTTGAAACCTAG